>NW_026712792.1:0-5257 GCF_030625045.1 Achroia grisella
TGAGATTTTTATGTTTTCTAATTCACATTTTTGCTCCGGATAGATAGAAATGGTCAGTTTTGAAAAATATTTCATTTTATGATACTTGTTGTTACGTGTGTGTTTCGTTTAGGAGGGAGTCTCTCTCGTGGGCACGGTAACCACCGGATCTTTCCTGTATTCGAACCCCGACCCTGTGTAGGATTATCTTTCTAGACTTGTCTTCGCGTGCAGGTTCGGGACTCTCTCTGTTCACGGACCCGTCGAACCATTCTGCGAACCGTTCTAGGAATCGGGTTAGTCATCCGTTCGATAATCGATTCTCGAATCAGTTCACCTGTTGTTCTAACCTGCTCCCCCGTAACCTTGTGTTTTAGTTCTTTCAAATTTGACGTTCGTTCAAATTTTAAGCTTCATTTTCTTAATATTTGTCTTTATATTTGTCTTAATATTTAACGGTCATCATGTCGAAAAGGACGTTGACAGCATTCAATAGGATCTGCTCCACGGATCTCGTGGCTTTTGAATCCCTCGTCACGAAACTCTTAGCATTGGATAACAAAAGCCCGTATTTTGTTAATGATTTGTCAATTTACCAGTCCCTCATCAAGGAGGAGTTTGAGAAATTGGAGGATAAACTTGACACCTTTCTTAACATGGATCAGCTTCCGGAGGGATTGGAGGAAGAGACACTCCTAGCTGCTGTCTCCAAATTTAAGGACATACGCCTACAATCAGAATTGTTTCTGAACAGAGCTATGCCCAAACCAATGGCTTCGTCTACAATTGCTTCAGCCACTATGGGTGAGTTTAATCAAACTATTAATAATTCAAGTATGTTGTCATCTTCGGATTTACCACGTCTGTCTTTACCCACGTTTGATGGGAAGGATCCAGCGGCGTTTAATGAATTTTATTCTAAATTCAAAATCATGGTTATTGATAACCCTGTTTTGACTCCTAAGCAGAAGCTAGTTTATTTACTTAATCATTTGAAGGGTAGCGCCTATCAAAAAATTAGCCTTTTGCCAATTGACGACCAGAATTTTCAGTTGGCTATTGACACCTTGACTGAACGATATCAGAATTCCAAATTAATGGTAAATTCATATTGTCAACACCTATTAGAGTTACCTAAGGTATCTTTAGACTCTCCTAGCTCTATTAGGGATTTAGTTGATTTATTTAACCTTAATTACGCCTATTTGAAGTCACTAAGCGATGTTAATATTTTTGAAAGTGTTTATGTACGATATATGCTTTCTCATTTCGATGATAAGCTTCGCCTTAAATGTGAAGAGCATCTTAATGAGTTGGAAAATCATCCCCTTACAAAGGATGTTATTGACTTTTTAACGAAGACAGCTCAAAATAAGGAATCAGCTATGTCCTCTCGTAAGCTGCCTAGTTTCGATTCTAATAATTCTAAAGGGAAGGCTAATTCTAAAGCTATCCCTAAACCTAATAAGAGCTTAAGTACGTCTTCTAAGGCGGCTTCATCTTTGGTTACTTCCAATGATAGCACTTGTCCTATTTGTTCGAATAAGCATTCCGTGACTGACTGTTCACACTTATTGGTGCAATCACCACGTGAACGCTTCAAATTGATAAAAAATGCCAAGTTATGTACATCTTGTTTGAATTCTAAACATGTTGGCTCATGTAATTCTACTGTTTCTTGTAGCTCGTGTGGCTCTACGCGCCACCATAGCCTGTTACATTTTGGAGAGGGAAGCCTGTGCCTCCACCCAGCCTGCCTGCTCCTTCTGCTGCACCGCCCAAGGAGGATCTTGGGTCCCAACAAAGTATGTCGGTGAGTGCTTCTAGTAAGTCTACTAGCGTGCTCATGGCCACTTGTCTGGTCCGCGTCCAAGTGAACCCTAAGAGGTTTTTGATTGCTAGAGCTATATTAGACAGCGCTAGTCAAGTCTCTTTTATATCCGAGGCCTGTGCTCAG
The DNA here is from genome assembly GCF_030625045.1 of Achroia grisella. NCBI lineage: Eukaryota > Metazoa > Arthropoda > Insecta > Lepidoptera > Pyralidae > Achroia > Achroia grisella. Next base: position 1,937 of record NW_026712792.1, read on the forward strand.
AAGCTAGGTGTGAACCGTTTTAACAGTTCGGTCAAGGTCTGTGGTATCGGTCTGGCTACACCTCCGGCCTCGAAGGGATGTTGTAAGTTGACGGTTGCTAATATAGGAGGGCAGGTACTTACCGAGTCCCACACATTCCATATATTACCGCAAATCGCTCAGTGCACCCCACGTGTGCCAATATCCCCCCAAGTCTTCGAAGCCGCTAAGCATCTAGTCCTGAGCGACCCCACCTTTGGACAGCCTTCCAAGGTGGATTTGTTACTCAATGCTGAGCTTGTCGCAGCTTCTCTCAATGGCACTATATTTCCTCTTGGAAAAGGCCTGCCCATGGCGGTATCCACTATCTTTGGATTTGTGCTTATGGGCACTGCGCCTATTGCCAATGAAGCTTCATATTTCACATGTGTGAATTCATCGAGTCCCATGACCGAGTCTGGTGCACTCCAGCCCGTGGCTGAGTTGCCTTTGGATTCTTGTCTGAGTCAGGACTGTATGTATTCCCAATGTCTAGTTTCTTCCCTTGATGGCGAACACGACTCATTTGAGTCCTTTAATCGTTTTTGGGAGCTTGAAGAGCCTCCTCAAGTTGAGCATTTGGTGACTGACGAGGAGAAGCTTTGCGAGGAACATTTTGTTCGTACAACTACTCGCCTTCCCTCAGGACGCTTCGTCATTAGTCTACCATTTAAGATTGACCATGACTCCCGTCTGGGGAACTCCTTTAACAGTGCTCTCTCGCGTTTCCATGCCTTGGAACGCAAGTTTAACTCTAACCCTACCTTTAAGTCTCTTTATGTCGATTTCATGCGAGACTACGTTGATAAAGGACATATGTCACTCGTGACGGATATCACTTATCCTAAATACTACATCCCTCACCACGGCATATTCCGAACACACGGAGATAAATCTAAAATCCGTGTAGTTTTTGATGCTAGCTGTAAGTCTAGCACGGGGTATTCGCTGAATGATGTCCTTGATGACCGGTAAGGGTTTGCAGTCATTAATAAGTGATGTCTTAACGTTGTTTAGAAGGTATAATTTTGTGTTCTGCGCTGATATCCAGCAGATGTTCCGGCAGATATTAGTTAGTTCGGAGGATTCCGCATATCAATGCATATTGTGGCGTGAAACCCGAACTGATCCTATAAGCATCTATGCGTTGCGCACAGTGACTTATGGTACCACTTGCGCTCCATACTTAGCTATCCGCTGTCTACTGCAGCTTGCTCAGGAGGAAGGCATGGATTTTCCGCTAGCCAAACGAGCATTGGAAGCTAATATTTTTGTGGATGACTTTGCCTGTGGTTCTAATACTCTTGCTGAAGCCCGGCGCCTCAAGACCGAGCTTGTAGAGCTGTTAGGCAGAGGTGGCTTCGTGCTAAAGAAATGGGCCAGTAATTGTTCCTCGCTGTTGGACGATATCTGTTTGGAAGATCAAACTCCCAATAACTTTCATGGCATTCTTGGTTTATCCTGGGATCCAGTACAGGACACATTGTCTTATCCTACGCATGAAATGGTTTCCTCTTGTCCATCCCCGCTCTCGAAGCGCTCAATCATGTCGCAAACTGCTCGTTTGTATGACCCGTGTGGTTTTATCTCGCCTATCGTGATGAGAGCTAAATGCTTCATGCAGACCTTATGGCGAAACTCACTAGGCTGGGATGAGCACTTGCCGGCTAACCTTGTGGCGGAGTGGGAGGAATATTATTCTTCGTTATCTCACTTGGGTGAGATAACATTCCCTCGTTTTTTGAACATGTTAGATGTCATTGAGCTTCATGCCTTTTCGGATGCCTCTCAGTTAGGTTATGCCGCTTGCCTCTATGTACGTTGTTCGATACTAGGTTCGACTTCTTGTCGACTGTTGACTGCTAAGGCTAAGGTTGCGCCTCTGAAGACTGTGTCCATACCTCGGCTTGAGCTACAAGGCGCTCATCTCATGTCAAAGCTCGTTTATCATTATGTAAACCTATTTAAGCCTTATATCACTATTTCTGGTATTGTGTTATGGACTGACTCCACTATTGTTTTACAGTGGGTCAAGACCCCACCTCACATGCTAAAAACATTCATAGCGAACAGGGTAGCTCAAATCTCGGACTATGTTGGTGACGCCCAGTGGCGACATGTTCCTGGCGACTCTAATCCCGCCGATCTGGCTTCGCGGGGTGCCGACTGTGTCCAGTTTCTAAATAACTTTGATCTCTGGCATCTTGGTCCGCCCTGGTTGTCTCAGGACATTACCACTTGGCCCAACTCTTCCTATGATTCTATACGTGATCCCGATGTCCTCGAATTGAAACCTGACACGGCTCAGTTCGACGCCTTGGCGTCCCTTGAGCAAGACTCAGAATTGTTTTCAAATTTTTCATCCTGGACTACGGTCGTGAGAGTCACTATGATCATTATTAAGTGGCATCCTAGGTACCGCCCGGTTCGTCATAATTTTGCTGAGCTTTCCAATCATGCTCACAATTACGTGATGCGCTACATCCAACTCTCCTCCTTTAGTAAGGACATGTCTGGACTTAAGAATGGAAAACTCCCATCCTCTTTGGCGTTACGACGACTTTCTCCTTTCTTGGATGAATTTGGTCTCCTTCGAGCACGTGGTCGCCTGTCTAATGCAGAGGACAGTCCTACGCCTATCATACTGCCTAAGAAACACCATTTAGTTTCCTTGCTGATTCGCCATACTCACGTTAGGTTGGGTCATGCAGGTCCTTTACAGGTCCGATACGCACTGTCCTCAGACTATTGGATTTTGGCTGCTCGACAAGTGATCAGATCCATTATCTTTAAATGTGTTGTCTGTTTTAGAGCCAAACCTAAATCTTTACCCCTCTGATGGGCGATTTACCCCCCGAAAGAGTGAACTCCTCTCCTGTTTTCTACAATACCGGAATGGACTTTGCCGGTCCCTTTATGGTCAAATCCTATGCTCTCCGCAAGGCACCTATCGTTAAAACGTACCTGTGCATTTTCATTTGTATGGCAGTCAAGGCCGTCCATTTGGAACTTGCTCTTGATATGTCAACAGATGCATTTCTAGATGTCCTGAAGCGATTTACTAGTCGTAGGGGCTGTCCTAGACGGTTGTTTTGCGATTGTGGCACCAACTTCACCGGTGCTAACCGAGCCCTTGCTTGCCACCGAGCTGAAGAAGATCTTAATTGATGCTGAAAACTCCGATTTGATAAAGAACTTTGCCTTGCAGAACAAAATCGAATTTTCGTTTCTGCCTAGTGCCTCCCCGTCTATGGGTGGCCTCTGGGAACGTGCGGTGCAGTCTGCAAAATACCATTTGAGAAG
>NW_026712793.1:0-15121 GCF_030625045.1 Achroia grisella
AACTGTGTAGGATCACGAAAAACTAAGTGCGAATCGGAATTTCGTCGTGGAACTTGTACATTTCGAAGTAAAACGACGCAAGAATTACAGAATTCCAGGTTCCAAGACGCTAACTTTCCTCTAAATACGTTTTTTCGCTCGCAACTGTGTAGGATCACGAAAAACTAAGTGCGAATCGGAATTTCGTCGTGGAACTTGTACATTTCGAAGTAAAACGACGCAAGAACTACAGAATTCCAGGTTCCAAGACGCTAACTTTCCTCTAAATACGTTTTTTCGCTCGCAACTGTGTAGGATCACGAAAAACTAAGTGCGAATCGGAATTTCGTCGTGGAACTTGTACATTTCGAAGTAAAACGACGCAAGAATTACAGAATTCCAGGTTCCAAGACGCTAACTTTCCTCTAAATACGTTTTTTCGCTCGCAACTGTGTAGGATCACGAAAAACTAAGTACAAGTTCCACGACGAAATTCCGATTCGCACTTAGTTTTTCGTGATCCTACACAGTTGCGAGCGAAAAAACGTATTTAGAGGAAAGTTAGCGTCTTGGAACCTGGAATTCTGTAGTTCTTGCGTCGTTTTACTTCGAAATGTACAAGTTCCACGACGAAATTCCGATTCGCACTTAGTTTTTCGTGATCCTACACAGTTGCGAGCGAAAAAACGTATTTAGAGGAAAGTTAGCGTCTTGGAACCTGGAATTCTGTAGTTCTTGCGTCGTTTTACTTCGAAATGTACAAGTTCCACGACGAAATTCCGATTCGCACTTAGTTTTTCGTGATCCTACACAGTTGCGAGCGAAAAAACGTATTTAGAGGAAAGTTAGCGTCTTGGAACCTGGAATTCTGTAGTTTTTGCGTCGTTTTACTTCGAAATGTAAAGTTAGCGTCTTGATTCGAACTACACTGCGAGCGAAAATTCGTATTTCTTGTCGTCGTTTTAATTCTGTAGTTCTTGCGTTTTACTTCGAAAATGTACAAGTTCCACGACGAAATTCCGATTCGCACTTAGTTTTTCGTGATCCTACACAGTTGCGAGCGAAAAAACGTATTTAGAGGAAAGTTAGCGTCTTGGAACCTGGAATTCTGTAGTTCTTGCGTCGTTTTACTTCGAAATGTACAAGTTCCACGACGAAATTCCGATTCGCACTTAGTTTTTCGTGATCCTACACAGTTGCGAGCGAAAAAACGTATTTAGAGGAAAGTTAGCGTCTTGGAACCTGGAATTCTGTAGTTCTTGCGTCGTTTTACTTCGAAATGTACAAGTTCCACGACGAAATTCCGATTCGCACTTAGTTTTTCGTGATCCTACACAGTTGCGAGCGAAAAAACGTATTTAGAGGAAAGTTAGCGTCTTGGAACCTGGAATTCTGTAGTTCTTGCGTCGTTTTACTTCGAAATGTACAAGTTCCACGACGAAATTCCGATTCGCACTTAGTTTTTCGTGATCCTACACAGTTGCGAGCGAAAAAACGTATTTAGAGGAAAGTTAGCGTCTTGGAACCTGGAATTCTGTAATTCTTGCGTCGTTTTACTTCGAAATGTACAAGTTCCACGACGAAATTCCGATTCGCACTTAGTTTTTCGTGATCCTACACAGTTGCGAGCGAAAAAACGTATTTAGAGGAAAGTTAGCGTCTTGGAACCTGGAATTCTGTAGTTCTTGCGTCGTTTTACTTCGAAATGTACAAGTTCCACGACGAAATTCCGATTCGCACTTAGTTTTTCGTGATCCTACACAGTTGCGAGCGAAAAAACGTATTTAGAGGAAAGTTAGCGTCTTGGAACCTGGAATTCTGTAGTTCTTGCGTCGTTTTACTTCGAAATGTACAAGTTCCACGACGAAATTCCGATTCGCACTTAGTTTTTCGTGATCCTACACAGTTGCGAGCGAAAAAACGTATTTAGAGGAAAGTTAGCGTCTTGGAACCTGGAATTCTGTAGTTCTTGCGTCGTTTTACTTCGAAATGTACAAGTTCCACGACGAAATTCCGATTCGCACTTAGTTTTTCGTGATCCTACACAGTTGCGAAAAAACGTATTTAGAGGAAAGTTAGCGTCTTGGAACCTGGAATTCTGTAGTTCTTGCGTCGTTTTACTTCGAAATGTACAAGTTCCACGACGAAATTCCGATTCGCACTTAGTTTTTCGTGATCCTACACAGTTGCGAGCGAAAAAACGTATTTAGAGGAAAGTTAGCGTCTTGGAACCTGGAATTCTGTAGTTCTTGCGTCGTTTTACTTCGAAATGTACAAGTTCCACGACGAAATTCCGATTCGCACTTAGTTTTTCGTGATCCTACACAGTTGCGAGCGAAAAAACGTATTTAGAGGAAAGTTAGCGTCTTGGAACCTGGAATTCTGTAGTTCTTGCGTCGTTTTACTTCGAAATGTACAAGTTCCACGACGAAATTCCGATTCGCACTTAGTTTTTCGTGATCCTACACAGTTGCGAGCGAAAAAACGTATTTAGAGGAAAGTTAGCGTCTTGGAACCTGGAATTCTGTAGTTCTTGCGTCGTTTTACTTCGAAATGTACAAGTTCCACGACGAAATTCCGATTCGCACTTAGTTTTTCGTGATCCTACACAGTTGCGAGCGAAAAAACGTATTTAGAGGAAAGTTAGCGTCTTGGAACCTGGAATTCTGTAGTTCTTGCGTCGTTTTACTTCGAAATGTACAAGTTCCACGACGAAATTCCGATTCGCACTTAGTTTTTCGTGATCCTACACAGTTGCGAGCGAAAAAACGTATTTAGAGGAAAGTTAGCGTCTTGGAACCTGGAATTCTGTAATTCTTGCGTCGTTTTACTTCGAAATGTACAAGTTCCACGACGAAATTCCGATTCGCACTTAGTTTTTCGTGATCCTACACAGTTGCGAGCGAAAAAACGTATTTAGAGGAAAGTTAGCGTCTTGGAACCTGGAATTCTGTAGTTCTTGCGTCGTTTTACTTCGAAATGTACAAGTTCCACGACGAAATTCCGATTCGCACTTAGTTTTTCGTGATCCTACACAGTTGCGAGCGAAAAAACGTATTTAGAGGAAAGTTAGCGTCTTGGAACCTGGAATTCTGTAATTCTTGCGTCGTTTTACTTCGAAATGTACAAGTTCCACGACGAAATTCCGATTCGCACTTAGTTTTTCGTGATCCTACACAGTTGCGAGCGAAAAAACGTATTTAGAGGAAAGTTAGCGTCTTGGAACCTGGAATTCTGTAGTTCTTGCGTCGTTTTACTTCGAAATGTACAAGTTCCACGACGAAATTCCGATTCGCACTTAGTTTTTCGTGATCCTACACAGTTGCGAGCGAAAAAACGTATTTAGAGGAAAGTTAGCGTCTTGGAACCTGGAATTCTGTAATTCTTGCGTCGTTTTACTTCGAAATGTACAAGTTCCACGACGAAATTCCGATTCGCACTTAGTTTTTCGTGATCCTACACAGTTGCGAGCGAAAAAACGTATTTAGAGGAAAGTTAGCGTCTTGGAACCTGGAATTCTGAAAGTTCTTGCGTCGTTTTACTTCGAAATGTACAAGTTCCACGACGAAATTCCGATTCGCACTTAGTTTTTCGTGATCCTACACAGTTGCGAGCGAAAAAACGTATTTAGAGGAAAGTTAGCGTCTTGGAACCTGGAATTCTGTAATTCTTGCGTCGTTTTACTTCGAAATGTACAAGTTCCACGACGAAATTCCGATTCGCACTTAGTTTTTCGTGATCCTACACAGTTGCGAGCGAAAAAACGTATTTAGAGGAAAGTTAGCGTCTTGGAACCTGGAATTCTGTAGTTCTTGCGTCGTTTTACTTCGAAATGTACAAGTTCCACGACGAAATTCCGATTCGCACTTAGTTTTTCGTGATCCTACACAGTTGCGAGCGAAAAAACGTATTTAGAGGAAAGTTAGCGTCTTGGAACCTGGAATTCTGTAGTTCTTGCGTCGTTTTACTTCGAAATGTACAAGTTCCACGACGAAATTCCGATTCGCACTTAGTTTTTCGTGATCCTACACAGTTGCGAGCGAAAAAACGTATTTAGAGGTAAGTTAGCGTCTTGGAACCTGGAATTCTGTAATTCTTGCGTCGTTTTACTTCGAAATGTACAAGTTCCACGACGAAATTCCGATTCGCACTTAGTTTTTCGTGATCCTACACAGTTGCGAGCGAAAAAACGTATTTAGAGGAAAGTTAGCGTCTTGGAACCTGGAATTCTGTAGTTCTTGCGTCGTTTTACTTCGAAATGTACAAGTTCCACGACGAAATTCCGATTCGCACTTAGTTTTTCGTGATCCTACACAGTTGCGAGCGAAAAAACGTATTTAGAGGAAAGTTAGCGTCTTGGAACCTGGAATTCTGTAGTTCTTGCGTCGTTTTACTTCGAAATGTACAAGTTCCACGACGAAATTCCGATTCGCACTTAGTTTTTCGTGATCCTACACAGTTGCGAGCGAAAAAACGTATTTAGAGGAAAGTTAGCGTCTTGGAACCTGGAATTCTGTAGTTCTTGCGTCGTTTTACTTCGAAATGTACAAGTTCCACGACGAAATTCCGATTCGCACTTAGTTTTTCGTGATCCTACACAGTTGCGAGCGAAAAAACGTATTTAGAGGAAAGTTAGCGTCTTGGAACCTGGAATTCTGTAGTTCTTGCGTCGTTTTACTTCGAAATGTACAAGTTCCACGACGAAATTCCGATTCGCACTTAGTTTTTCGTGATCCTACACAGTTGCGAGCGAAAAAACGTATTTAGAGGAAAGTTAGCGTCTTGGAACCTGGAATTCTGTAGTTCTTGCGTCGTTTTACTTCGAAATGTACAAGTTCCACGACGAAATTCCGATTCGCACTTAGTTTTTCGTGATCCTACACAGTTGCGAGCGAAAAAACGTATTTAGAGGAAAGTTAGCGTCTTGGAACCTGGAATTCTGTAGTTCTTGCGTCGTTTTACTTCGAAATGTACAAGTTCCACGACGAAATTCCGATTCGCACTTAGTTTTTCGTGATCCTACACAGTTGCGAGCGAAAAAACGTATTTAGAGGAAAGTTAGCGTCTTGGAACCTGGAATTCTGTAGTTCTTGCGTCGTTTTACTTCGAAATGTACAAGTTCCACGACGAAATTCCGATTCGCACTTAGTTTTTCGTGATCCTACACAGTTGCGAGCGAAAAAACGTATTTAGAGGAAAGTTAGCGTCTTGGAACCTGGAATTCTGTAATTCTTGCGTCGTTTTACTTCGAAATGTACAAGTTCCACGACGAAATTCCGATTCGCACTTAGTTTTTCGTGATCCTACACAGTTGCGAGCGAAAAAACGTATTTAGAGGAAAGTTAGCGTCTTGGAACCTGGAATTCTGTAGTTCTTGCGTCGTTTTACTTCGAAATGTACAAGTTCCACGACGAAATTCCGATTCGCACTTAGTTTTTCGTGATCCTACACAGTTGCGAGCGAAAAAACGTATTTAGAGGAAAGTTAGCGTCTTGGAACCTGGAATTCTGTAATTCTTGCGTCGTTTTACTTCGAAATGTACAAGTTCCACGACGAAATTCCGATTCGCACTTAGTTTTTCGTGATCCTACACAGTTGCGAGCGAAAAAACGTATTTAGAGGAAAGTTAGCGTCTTGGAACCTGGAATTCTGTAGTTCTTGCGTCGTTTTACTTCGAAATGTACAAGTTCCACGACGAAATTCCGATTCGCACTTAGTTTTTCGTGATCCTACACAGTTGCGAGCGAAAAAACGTATTTAGAGGAAAGTTAGCGTCTTGGAACCTGGAATTCTGTAGTTCTTGCGTCGTTTTACTTCGAAATGTACAAGTTCCACGACGAAATTCCGATTCGCACTTAGTTTTTCGTGATCCTACACAGTTGCGAGCGAAAAAACGTATTTAGAGGAAAGTTAGCGTCTTGGAACCTGGAATTCTGTAGTTCTTGCGTCGTTTTACTTCGAAATGTACAAGTTCCACGACGAAATTCCGATTCGCACTTAGTTTTTCGTGATCCTACACAGTTGCGAGCGCGATTTAGAGGAAAGATGAAATTCCGATTCGCACTTAGTTTTTCGTGATCCTACACAGTTGCGAGCGAAAAAACGTATTTAGAGGAAAGTTAGCGTCTTGGAACCTGGAATTCTGTAGTTCTTGCGTCGTTTTACTTCGAAATGTACAAGTTCCACGACGAAATTCCGATTCGCACTTAGTTTTTCGTGATCCTACACAGTTGCGAGCGAAAAAACGTATTTAGAGGAAAGTTAGCGTCTTGGAAAATTCTGTAGTTCTTGCGTCGTTTTACTTCGAAATGTACAAGTTCCACGACGAATTCTCTTGAAACCTGGAATTCTGTAGTTCTTGCGTCGTTTTACTTCGAAATGTACAAGTTCCACGACGAAATTCCGATTCGCACTTAGTTTTTCGTGATCCTACACAGTTGCGAGCGAAAAAACGTATTTAGAGGAAAGTTAGCGTCTTGGAACCTGGAATTCTGTAGTTCTTGCGTCGTTTTACTTCGAAATGTACAAGTTCCACGACGAAATTCCGATTCGCACTTAGTTTTTCGTGATCCTACACAGTTGCGAGCGAAAAAACGTATTTAGAGGAAAGTTAGCGTCTTGGAACCTGGAATTCTGTAGTTCTTGCGTCGTTTTACTTCGAAATGTACAAGTTCCACGACGAAATTCCGATTCGCACTTAGTTTTTCGTGATCCTACACAGTTGCGAGCGAAAAAACGTATTTAGAGGAAAGTTAGCGTCTTGGAACCTGGAATTCTGTAGTTCTTGCGTCGTTTTACTTCGAAATGTACAAGTTCCACGACGAAATTCCGATTCGCACTTAGTTTTTCGTGATCCTACACAGTTGCGAGCGAAAAAACGTATTTAGAGGAAAGTTAGCGTCTTGGAACCTGGAATTCTGTAGTTCTTGCGTCGTTTTACTTCGAAATGTACAAGTTCCACGACGAAATTCCGGTTCGCGCTAAGTTTTTCTGAAATACGTTTTTTCGCTCGAAAATTTTTAGGATCACGAAAAACTGTGTAGGATCACGAAAAACCAAGTGCGAATCGGAATTTCGTCGTGGAACTTGTACATTTCGAAGTAAAACGACGCAAGAACTACAGAATTCCAGGTTCCAAGACGCTAACTTTCCTCTAAATACGTTTTTTCGCTCGCAACTGTGTAGGATCACGAAAAACTAAGTGCGAATCGGAATTTCGTCGTGGAACTTGTACATTTCGAAGTAAAACGACGCAAGAATTACAGAATTCCAGGTTCCAAGACGCTAACTTTCCTCTAAATACGTTTTTTCGCTCGCAACTGTGTAGGATCACGAAAAACTAAGTGCGAATCGGAATTTCGTCGTGGAACTTGTACATTTCGAAGTAAAACGACGCAAGAACTACAGAATTCCAGGTTCCAAGACGCTAACTTTCCTCTAAATACGTTTTTTCGCTCGCAACTGTGTAGGATCACGAAAAACTAAGTGCGAATCGGAATTTCGTCGTGGAACTTGTACATTTCGAAGTAAAACGACGCAAGAATTACAGAATTCCAGGTTCCAAGACGCTAACTTTCTTCTAAATACGTTTTTTCGCTCGCAACTGTGTAGGATCACGAAAAACTAAGTGCGAATCGGAATTTCGTCGTGGAACTTGTACATTTCGAAGTAAAACGACGCAAGAATTACAGAATTCCAGGTTCCAAGACGCTAACTTTCCTCTAAATACGTTTTTTCGCTCGCAACTGTGTAGGATCACGAAAAACTAAGTGCGAATCGGAATTTCGTCGTGGAACTTGTACATTTCGAAGTAAAACGACGCAAGAACTACAGAATTCCAGGTTCCAAGACGCTAACTTTCCTCTAAATACGTTTTTTCGCTCGCAACTGTGTAGGATCACGAAAAACTAAGTGCGAATCGGAATTTCGTCGTGGAACTTGTACATTTCGAAGTAAAACGACGCAAGAATTACAGAATTCCAGGTTCCAAGACGCTAACTTTCCTCTAAATAACGTTTTTTCGCTCGCAACTGTGTAGGATCACGAAAAACTAAGTGCGAATCGGAATTTCGTCGTGGAACTTGTACATTTCGAAGTAAAACGACGCAAGAAATACAGAATTCCAGGTTCCAAGACGCTAACTTTCCTCTAAATACGTTTTTTCGCTCGCAACTGTGTAGGATCACGAAAAACTAAGTGCGAATCGGAATTTCGTCGTGGAACTTGTACATTTCGAAGTAAAACGACGCAAGAACTACAGAATTCCAGGTTCCAAGACGCTAACTTTCCTCTAAATACGTTTTTTCGCTCGCAACTGTGTAGGATCACGAAAAACTAAGTGCGAATCGGAATTTCGTCGTGGAACTTGTACATTTCGAAGTAAAACGACGCAAGAACTACAGAATTCCAGGTTCCAAGACGCTAACTTTCCTCTAAATACGTTTTTTCGCTCGCAACTGTGTAGGATCACGAAAAACTAAGTGCGAATCGGAATTTCGTCGTGGAACTTGTACATTTCGAAGTAAAACGACGCAAGAATTACAGAATTCCAGGTTCCAAGACGCTAACTTTCCTCTAAATACGTTTTTTCGCTCGCAACTGTGTAGGATCACGAAAAACTAAGTGCGAATCGGAATTTCGTCGTGGAACTTGTACATTTCGAAGTAAAACGACGCAAGAATTACAGAATTCCAGGTTCCAAGACGCTAACTTTCCTCTAAATACGTTTTTTCGCTCGCAACTGTGTAGGATCACGAAAAACTAAGTGCGAATCGGAATTTCGTCGTGGAACTTGTACATTTCGAAGTAAAACGACGCAAGAATTACAGAATTCCAGGTTCCAAGACGCTAACTTTCCTCTAAATACGTTTTTTCGCTCGCAACTGTGTAGGATCACGAAAAACTAAGTGCGAATCGGAATTTCGTCGTGGAACTTGTACATTTCGAAGTAAAACGACGCAAGAACTACAGAATTCCAGGTTCCAAGACGCTAACTTTCCTCTAAATACGTTTTTTCGCTCGCAACTGTGTAGGATCACGAAAAACTAAGTGCGAATCGGAATTTCGTCGTGGAACTTGTACATTTCGAAGTAAAACGACGCAAGAACTACAGAATTCCAGGTTCCAAGACGCTAACTTTCCTCTAAATACGTTTTTTCGCTCGCAACTGTGTAGGATCACGAAAAACTAAGTGCGAATCGGAATTTCGTCGTGGAACTTGTACATTTCGAAGTAAAACGACGCAAGAACTACAGAATTCCAGGTTCCAAGACGCTAACTTTCCTCTAAATACGTTTTTTCGCTCGCAACTGTGTAGGATCACGAAAAACTAAGTGCGAATCGGAATTTCGTCGTGGAACTTGTACATTTCGAAGTAAAACGACGCAAGAACTACAGAATTCCAGGTTCCAAGACGCTAACTTTCCTCTAAATACGTTTTTTCGCTCGCAACTGTGTAGGATCACGAAAAACTAAGTGCGAATCGGAATTTCGTCGTGGAACTTGTACATTTCGAAGTAAAACGACGCAAGAATTACAGAATTCCAGGTTCCAAGACGCTAACTTTCCTCTAAATACGTTTTTTCGCTCGCAACTGTGTAGGATCACGAAAAACTAAGTGCGAATCGGAATTTCGTCGTGGAACTTGTACATTTCGAAGTAAAACGACGCAAGAACTACAGAATTCCAGGTTCCAAGACGCTAACTTTCCTCTAAATACGTTTTTTCGCTCGCAACTGTGTAGGATCACGAAAAACTAAGTGCGAATCGGAATTTCGTCGTGGAACTTGTACATTTCGAAGTAAAACGACGCAAGAATTACAGAATTCCAGGTTCCAAGACGCTAACTTTCCTCTAAATACGTTTTTTCGCTCGCAACTGTGTAGGATCACGAAAAACTAAGTGCGAATCGGAATTTCGTCGTGGAACTTGTACATTTCGAAGTAAAACGACGCAAGAATTACAGAATTCCAGGTTCCAAGACGCTAACTTTCCTCTAAATACGTTTTTTCGCTCGCAACTGTGTAGGATCACGAAAAACTAAGTGCGAATCGGAATTTCGTCGTGGAACTTGTACATTTCGAAGTAAAACGACGCAAGAATTACAGAATTCCAGGTTCCAAGACGCTAACTTTCCTCTAAATACGTTTTTTCGCTCGCAACTGTGTAGGATCACGAAAAACTAAGTGCGAATCGGAATTTCGTCGTGGAACTTGTACATTTCGAAGTAAAACGACGCAAGAACTACAGAATTCCAGGTTCCAAGACGCTAACTTTCCTCTAAATACGTTTTTTCGCTCGCAACTGTGTAGGATCACGAAAAACTAAGTGCGAATCGGAATTTCGTCGTGGAACTTGTACATTTCGAAGTAAAACGACGCAAGAACTACAGAATTCCAGGTTCCAAGACGCTAACTTTCCTCTAAATACGTTTTTTCGCTCGCAACTGTGTAGGATCACGAAAAACTAAGTGCGAATCGGAATTTCGTCGTGGAACTTGTACATTTCGAAGTAAAACGACGCAAAAATTACAAATTCCGTTTTTTTCGAAATGTACAAGTTTTCCGTGATCCTACACAGTTGCGAGCGAAAAAACGTATTTAGAGGAAAGTTAGCGTCTTGGAACCTGGAATTCTGTAGTTCTTGCGTCGTTTTACTTCGAAATGTACAAGTTCCACGACGAAATTCCGATTCGCACTTAGTTTTTCGTGATCCTACACAGTTGCGAGCGAAAAAACGTATTTAGAGGAAAGTTAGCGTCTTGGAACCTGGAATTCTGTAGTTCTTGCGTCGTTTTACTTCGAAATGTACAAGTTCCACGATCCTACAAAGTTGCGAGCGAAAAAACGTATTTAGAGGAAAGTTAGCGTCTTGGAACCTGGAATTCTGTAGTTCTTGCGTCGTTTTACTTCGAAATGTACAAGTTCCACGACGAAATTCCGATTCGCACTTAGTTTTTCGTGATCCTACACAGTTGCGAACGAAAAAACGTATTTAGAGGAAAGTTAGCGTCTTGGAACCTGGAATTCTGTAGTTCTTGCGTCGTTTTACTTCGAAATGTACAAGTTCCACGACGAAATTCCGATACGCACTTAGTTTTTCGTGATCCTACACAGTTGCGAGCGAAAAAACGTATTTAGAGGAAAGTTAGCGTCTTGGAACCTGGAATTCTGTAGTTCTTGCGTCGTTTTACTTCGAAATGTACAAGTTCCACGACGAAATTCCGATTCGCACTTAGTTTTTCGTGATCCTACACAGTTGCGAGCGAAAAAACGTATTTAGAGGAAAGTTAGCGTCTTGGAACCTGGAATTCTGTAGTTCTTGCGTCGTTTTACTTCGAAATGTACAAGTTCCACGACGAAATTCCGATTCGCACTTGGTTTTTCGTGATCCTACACAGTTGCGAGCGAAAAAACGTATTTAGAGGAAAGTTAGCGTCTTGGAACCTGGAATTCTGTAGTTCTTGCGTCGTTTTACTTCGAAATGTACAAGTTCCACGACGAAATTCCGATTCGCACTTAGTTTTTCGTGATCCTACACAGTTGCGAGCGAAAAAACGTATTTAGAGGAAAGTTAGCGTCTTGGAACCTGGAATTCTGTAATTCTTGCGTCGTTTTACTTCGAAATGTACAAGTTCCACGACGAAATTCCGATTCGCACTTAGTTTTTCGTGATCCTACACAGTTGCGAGCGAAAAAACGTATTTAGAGGAAAGTTAGCGTCTTGGAACCTGGAATTCTGTAAGTTCTTGCGTCGTTTTACTTCGAAATGTACAAGTTCCACGACGAAATTCCGATTCGCACTTAGTTTTTCGTGATCCTACACAGTTGCGAGCGAAAAAACGTATTTAGAGGAAAGTTAGCGTCTTGGAACCTGGAATTCTGTAGTTCTTGCGTCGTTTTACTTCGAAATGTACAAGTTCCACGACGAAATTCCGATTCGCACTTAGTTTTTCGTGATCCTACACAGTTGCGAGCGAAAAAACGTATTTAGAGGAAAGTTAGCGTCTTGGAACCTGGAATTCTGTAGTTCTTGCGTCGTTTTACTTCGAAATGTACAAGTTCCACGACGAAATTCCGATTCGCACTTAGTTTTTCGTGATCCTACACAGTTGCGAGCGAAAAAACGTATTTAGAGGAAAGTTAGCGTCTTGGAACCTGGAATTCTGTAGTTCTTGCGTCGTTTTACTTCGAAATGTACAAGTTCCACGACGAAATTCCGATTCGCACTTAGTTTTTCGTGATCCTACACAGTTGCGAGCGAAAAAACGTATTTAGAGGAAAGTTAGCGTCTTGGAACCTGGAATTCTGTAGTTCTTGCGTCGTTTTACTTCGAAATGTACAAGTTCCACGACGAAATTCCGATTCGCACTTAGTTTTTCGTGATCCTACACAGTTGCGAGCGAAAAAACGTATTTAGAGGAAAGTTAGCGTCTTGGAACCTGGAATTCTGTAGTTCTTGCGTCGTTTTACTTCGAAATGTACAAGTTCCACGACGAAATTCCGATTCGCACTTAGTTTTTCGTGATCCTACACAGTTGCGAGCGAAAAAACGTATTTAGAGGAAAGTTAGCGTCTTGGAACCTGGAATTCTGTAGTTCTTGCGTCGTTTACTTCGAAATGTACAAGTTCCACGACGAAACGACGAGTTTTCCGTGATTCGCGAAAAAACGTATTTAGAGGAAAGTTAGCGTCTGGAACCTGGAATAGTTTTTGCGTCGCAAATGTCGTGACGACCTACACAGTTGCGAGCGAAAAAACGTATTTAGAGGAAAGTTAGCGTCTTGGAACCTGGAATTCTGTAGTTCTTGCGTCGTTTTACTTCGAAATGTACAAGTTCCACGACGAAATTCCGATTCGCACTTAGTTTTTTTTGATCCTACACAGTTGCGAGCGAAAAAACGTATTTAGAGGAAAGTTAGCGTCTTGGAACCTGGAATTCTGTAGTTCTTGCGTCGTTTTACTTCGAAATGTACAAGTTCCACGACGCTAACTTTCCTCTAAATACGTTTTTTCGCTCGCAACTGTGTAGGATCACGAAAAACTAAGTGCGAATCGGAATTTCGTCGTGGAACTTGTACATTTCGAAGTAAAACGACGCAAGAATTACAGAATTCCAGGTTCCAAGACGCTAACTTTCCTCTAAATACGTTTTTTCGCTCGCAACTGTGTAGGATCACGACGAAAAACTAAGTGCGAATCGGAATTTCGTCGTGGAACTTGTACATTTCGAAGTAAAACGACGCAAGAATTACAGAATTCCAGGTTCCAAGACGCTAACTTTCCTCTAAATACGTTTTTTCGCTCGCAACTGTGTAGGATCACGAAAAACTAAGTGCGAATCGGAATTTCGTCGTGGAACTTGTACATTTCGAAGTAAAACGACGCAAGAATTACAGAATTCCAGGTTCCAAGACGCTAACTTTCCTCTAAATACGTTTTTTCGCTCGCAACTGTGTAGGATCACGAAAAACTAAGTGCGAATCGGAATTTCGTCGTGGAACTTGTACATTTCGAAGTAAAACGACGCAAGAACTACAGAATTCCAGGTTCCAAGATGCTAACTTTCCTCTAAATACGTTTTTTCGCTCGCAACTGTGTAGGATCACGAAAAACTAAGTGCGAATCGGAATTTCGTCGTGGAACTTGTACATTTCGAAGTAAAACGACGCAAGAACTACAGAATTCCAGGTTCCAAGACGCTAACTTTCCTCTAAATACGTTTTTTCGCTCGCAACTGTGTAGGATCACGAAAAACTAAGTGCGAATCGGAATTTCGTCGTGGAACTTGTACATTTCGAAGTAAAACGACGCAAGAATTACAGAATTCCAGGTTCCAAGACGCTAACTTTCCTCTAAATACGTTTTTTCGCTCGCAACTGTGTAGGATCACGAAAAACTAAGTGCGAATCGGAATTTCGTCGTGGAACTTGTACATTTCGAAGTAAAACGACGCAAGAATTACAGAATTCCAGGTTCCAAGACGCTAACTTTCCTCTAAATACGTTTTTTCGCTCGCAACTGTGTAGGATCACGAAAAACTAAGTGCGAATCGGAATTTCGTCGTGGAACTTGTACATTTCGAAGTAAAACGACGCAAGAATTACAGAATTCCAGGTTCCAAGACGCTAACTTTCCTCTAAATACGTTTTTTCGCTCGCAACTGTGTAGGATCACGAAAAACTAAGTGCGAATCGGAATTTCGTCGTGGAACTTGTACATTTCGAAGTAAAACGACGCAAGAACTACAGAATTCCAGGTTCCAAGACGCTAACTTTCCTCTAAATACGTTTTTTCGCTCGCAACTGTGTAGGATCACGAAAAACTAAGTGCGAATCGGAATTTCGTCGTGGAACTTGTACATTTCGAAGTAAAACGACGCAAGAATTACAGAATTCCAGGTTCCAAGACGCTAACTTTCCTCTAAATACGTTTTTTCGCTCGCAACTGTGTAGCAGGATCACGAAAAACTAAGTAAGTGCGAATCGGAATTTCGTCGTGGAACTTGTACATTTCGAAGTAAAACGACGCAAGAACTACAGAATTCCAGGTTCCAAGACGCTAACTTTCCTCTAAATACGTTTTTTCGCTCGCAACTGTGTAGGATCACGAAAAACTAAGTGCGAATCGGAATTTCGTCGTGGAACTTGTACATTTCGAAGTAAAACGACGCAAGAACTACAGAATTCCAGGTTCCAAGACGCTAACTTTCCTCTAAATACGTTTTTTCGCTCGCAACTGTGTAGGATCACGAAAAACTAAGTGCGAATCGGAATTTCGTCGTGGAACTTGTACATTTCGAAGTAAAACGACGCAAGAACTACAGAATTCCAGGTTCCAAGACGCTAACTTTCCTCTAAATACGTTTTTTCGCTCGCAACTGTGTAGGATCACGAAAAACTAAGTGCGAATCGGAATTTCGTCGTGGAACTTGTACATTTCGAAGTAAAACGACGCAAGAACTACAGAATTCCAGGTTCCAAGACGCTAACTTTCCTCTAAATACGTTTTTTCGCTCGCAACTGTGTAGGATCACGAAAAACTAAGTGCGAATCGGAATTTCGTCGTGGAACTTGTACATTTCGAAGTAAAACGACGCAAGAATTACAGAATTCCAGGTTCCAAGACGCTAACTTTCCTCTAAA
>NW_026712794.1:0-63439 GCF_030625045.1 Achroia grisella
GCGCTATTTGTCATGATTTTTATGTTGACGATTTTTTGTCTGGTCATGATACAATTGAAGGCTGTATATCATTATGTCAAGGTGTTATTGATACACTTAATTCAGCCAAATTTAATTTAAGAAAGTGGCATTCAAATAATTTGTTTATTTTAAATAGTATAAACCAAAATAATGAGATATCTAGTAGCGTAGATCTTAGTGCAAAAGAATGTGCAAAAACGTTAGGTATTTATTGGAAGTGTTCAACTGATTATTTATCATTTTCTATTAATATTACACCGCAAGATAAAGTAACAAAGAGATTTATTTTGTCTACAATTTCGCAAGTGTTTGATCCTCTAGGTTTAGTATCACCATGCATTGTTGAAGCAAAAATATTAATGCAAAAATTGTGGATACATAAATGCTCTTGGGATGAAAGGGTCCCAAAAGACATAGAAATTATTTGGTCAGAGTTTATACAGTTTCTACCACAGTTAAATAAACTTGAAATTCCTAGGTGCATTAAAAACGACAAAACAAATAAAACAGAAATACATATATTTACAGATGCTTCGGAGAAGGCATATGGTACATGCATATACATAAGAAGTATAGCTAGCGATGAATCAATTGATGTCCGTCTTTTGGCTTCCAAAAATAAGATAGCTCCAATTAAAACCACCACCATTCCACGACTTGAACTATGTGGCGCGCTCTTAGGAGCACGACTATTCATGAAGGTAATGACGTCGGTTACTCTTGAATTTAGTCGTAGTGTATTTTGGACTGATTCTACCATCGTCTTAGGCTGGCTCTCTTCTCCACCAAACCATCTTAAACCATTCATACGTCACCGAGTTTTAGAAATACAAGAAAATTGTCATTATTGGCGGTATGTACCTACTAAATCAAACCCGGCAGATTTAGTGTCTCGAGGTGTTAGAGCAGATTTATTAGGTAATTCTTCGTTGTGGTGGACAGGCCCTGCCTTTTTAAAATTAGATTCCTCTCAATGGCCAACTAATCCAAATAAATACACTTCCAATTTACCAGAAACAATTCAAACATTCCATATTAATAACAAGCTATCAATAAATAATAATAACACCAATTTAATTTCATCACTAATAAATAAATTTTCATCGCTTACAAAATTACAACGTGTACTTGCATGTGTCTTAAGGTTCATTAATAACTGCCATAAAAATGCAAGTAAATTACACAATAACTTGTCATTATTAGAATTAAATAATGCCACAAATGTTCTATTACGTACAGCTCAGCAGGATTCATTCCCTGAGGAACGTGAGTTACTATTACTCAATAAGCATTTACCCCATAAAAATAGACTTCTGTCATTGACACCGTTTGTTGGTTCTGACTACCTCATCCGCGTGGGTGGCAGGCTTAGTGATTCTCACTACGACTACAACGTCAAACATCCTATCCTTCTATCAGGTAAACATCGCTTATGTGAATTACTATTCGAAATGCTTCATAAAAAACACATGCACTCTGGTCCACAATTACTACTAGCCACCGCCAGACATAATTATTGGCCAATAGGCGGCACTATTTTAGCGAAACGTATAGTTCGTTCATGTGTTAGGTGCAGTAGATTCAAGGGGAAGACTGTCCAACCCTTGATGGGTAACCTACCAGAAAAACGAGTCCATTTAGAATTTCCCTTCTTAGAAACAGGTGTCGATTATGCTGGACCAATGCTGATAGCTGACCGCAAAGGTAGAGGCTGTAAACTTATAAAATCATATATTTGTGTGTTTGTGTGTCTAGCCACAAAGGCCGTGCATCTGGAGCTTGTCTCTGATTTAACCAAAGAAGCTTTTATTGCAGCACTACACAGGTTTATAGCACGTCGAGGTAAGCCGCAGACGCTGTTCTCGGACAACGGCACGACCTTTGTTGGAACTTTCCATGAGCTCTCCAAACTTCTCACACAATCATCCTTGACTTCGGGTTTAGCTGAAATAGGTATCAACTTTTCATTCATACCTGCCTACACTCCTCACTTCGGTGGTTTATGGGAGTCACTCGTGCGATCCGTAAAACATCATCTTAGGCGCGTTTTGGACATGACTCACTTAAACTATGAAGAAATGGCTACTCTTCTTATTCAAATAGAAGCCATCCTAAATTCTCGCCCCCTCACACCTCTATCTGATAATCCATCCGACTTATATCCCCTTACTCCTGCTCACTTCCTTGTTGGACGATCTCTGATCTGTTTGCCACATCCTGATATCGTCAATCGCCGAGCTAGCTCTCTTCAGCGTTTCCAACGCATCGAGCTACTCAAGCAACACTTCTGGAGTCGATTTTCTAATGAGTATGTTGTATGGCTCCAACAGAAAACCAAATGGCACCGGTCCTATGGCGAGCTGAAAGAGGGAATGTTCGTCGTTATCAAGGAGAAGACGTCTGCCCCCTTGATGTGGCTTCTGGGACGCGTTGTACGTGTCCTGCCTGGAAGAGACGGCGTAGCAAGGGTTGCAGACATCCAAACGAAGAGGGGTGTCATTCGCCGGGCATACAATACCATATGCCCCTTGCCTGTCAAGAGCTTTGAACTTGGCACTTCAACGCGGGGAGTCTATGGTCAAGCCATAAACAGCGAGCGCGATGATGTCCCCGGGGAGACCCGGGGGCGCGGGGCGTCGGACAATATAGCTGCGGCCGGCTGCCGGCCGCACTCAGCGACACACTGATTTTTAACGCCGTAACAACCGCACGCGCATCTTTAGTTTATTTTCATAGCGTTCCGTATTATTAATGTCGGGCTAAAGCGTTGTAATATAAAGTTCTAGTAATAAACGCATTGGAGAATCTATAACAGTCCACTCTTTCACTCCCTGACGCCTCCAGTATCAGCTTCATAATTGCAAAGTTCTATCAAAATAGTTCAATAATTTTTGCGTGAAAGAGTAACAAACGTCCATCTATTTACACATACTCACAAACTTTAGTGATTATAATATTAGTAATATTCGTATATACAAAACTTTCTTAATTATATACTAGCTACACGCCCAGGCTTCGCACGGGTGTACATGTATTATATATATAAACCATCCTCTTAAATCACTCTATCTATTAAAAAACCGCTTCAAAATACGTTGCGAAGTTTTAGTATACAAAGGGACGGACAGACAGCGACAGCGACTTTATTTTATTCTATGTAATGATGACTAGTCAATGAACATGACAGTCTCATAGATGGAGTAGATAAAACTATTTTATTGTGAATCACTGAAGCTTTACAAAATACATGAAGATCACGTCTAATCGTACAGATACCATGGTTTTCTGCTCAATAAATTGCAGCAGCTATGGTGTTTTATAGGCCATTAAGGCTTTAATAGTGGGGTTAGTAAGCACACATATATTGTACCTAAGCATAAGTACGTGAGCAAGATAGTAATCACTGCGTGAAGATATCTAAGAGCAAAGCTCTGTCTTGGTTTACGTGATCTTATGAGGTTGCTATGGCAACCCGTTAGATCTATATTGATAGTTAGATACAGCAATAAGGTCAATGAATATAATACGAGATATATATTATAAACATATATTTTCGCTATTTTGCTGCATTCAGACAACACTTACATATGTTAATCTTTGGGATGAAAATTGCAATATTTTGCTATAATAAGTGACATATTCAATCAAATTAAATAATTTAAAATTAACATTTAATATTTTGCCTAGTCTATTCAGCCAGTATGTCATCATCACATACAGAAATGTACAATATTTAAAACTAATAAATATGACATTTTACATGTAGATCGTTCGGTTTTTAAATACTAAGACCGCGCGACCGCGACTGAGTCGCATCATGTAAATAAAATTCCTTTTCTTAAAATCATCCTAACCTTTGTTGTTATTAAAATAAATATTTAAAAAATTTTTCATTTTAAATTACGTTTGTGATCAGTCTTAAAAGCCATTAGGTATTTGCTGAAAAGAAAATTAGTAATTCAAAAATAGAACGTCGAACATCGAGCCGTCCAATTCGAAATATTTTTTCTTCTTAAAAATATTCACGATCACGTCACCATTAAATCAATTGCGAGGGAAAAAATATTTTCTATTATACAATTTGCCACCGTAAAACAATATGGACAGATTGGAAATAACGAATTAAATTGCGCACTCCGAGGCCAGTCCGATTCTTGTATTCATGTCTGTCTTTATTTAGATTATGATACTGTTTTTACGTTTATTAAATATTAGGTACTTTTTAATTTTGAATTTAGAAACATTGGACTCACCAAATGGAATGTTTGAACGAGAGAATGAAGGTTTTGTATACACTGCTGAAATATCGGGAGCTCAGTAAATATGAATATAAACGTGATTTTTCCTAATTCTACATATAAATGTATTTTATTATGTTAATAGGCAAGCAGCGGTTGGTGCGTGGACAGTATGCCGCGCGCCGGCGCACTTCTGCTGGCGCTAGCGGCTGTCCTGCTCGCCGCAGAGTGGGCGCATGCCTCATACATCGATCCTGGTAATTACTAGTTAAATTGTTACAATTAATCCGGCCACGGTAGTCTAGTCTAGCACACCTATTTACTTCCGATGGTCGCGGGTTCGATTCCTCGCATGGTGCAAACATTTGTATTCATGAGTGTGATTGTTTGTATCGAAAAATAAAATGAATTTGTATCAGTTATCTAGTACTCTATAACACAAGTTTTAGCTTGTTTAACTTGGGTCTAGATGGCGCTGTGTGAATTGTCCTAAGATTATTATTATTTCAGTTAAAATTCCCCAACTTATCAAAATGGCCTTTACAAAGAGTATTTTCAATATGAATTGATAGTATCATTTTCTGGTACCAATTTTTTTATCTTAATATTAATATTACAGAGTCTAACCTAATATCTACATATATAAAATGTTTAATAAAAAGAACGTTCAAAGCATTGTATTGGGTAGCCCGTATAGACCAATACTTTACTTTGTGATATTGTGCAAATTCCAATAAATATTTGTAGTCTAGTATATTGTGTTTGCAATGCTTTGATACTCAATCACGAGGACTAGTAATCAAATATTACTACACATAATAAACCACAAATCGAAAAGAGCAGCGTGGGATGTACGGATATTGTGTTTTAAATGTAGATATTACAGCTACTGATATTTAATCAGGCTATTTGCTATTCAGATAAACAAATGACAAAAGCTCTAGTTACGAATGGAACGGAAGTGTTTCAATGGAAGTACTATATTGATTTTTTTTATAATAATAATATACTAGCTGTGTCCGTGACTACGTCTGCGTGTTTTAGTGGCCTTGACCAAAATAAAGAAAATATATTCAATAATCTAAAAAACCTAAAAAAGCCGAGGAAAAATTTTCAGCGTTTCAGTCTAGCTTCAATACTAACGATTTTCGGGGATCGATATTACGATGGCCTGAACCGAGGTGTTACTGGAGCGGGAACAATGAGTCTTCCGGTAATCACTTCTTCTGAGAAAATCACCCTCATCTAAAACAACCGAGACCAGATGATATTGGAATGATTCAACTAAAATGAAATGTGTGAGAGCGGGTGAATAGAGCCAACGAACGCCGTCCTGTTGTCCGAATACATCGTGTCTGGGATCCTCTTCTGCTTATAAAACGCTTAAGGCATATGAGCGCACTGTAGGTGGATAAAGAAGCATGGTCCTAGGTCCATTAAAACATCCAGACGTTAAGCAGGCGAACAAAGCAACGTGTCTCTTCTCCTTTCTCCTTCCGACTGTCACCAACATCGATCCCATATAATCCAAACCAACGAAAGTAAATAGACGACGTTAATGGGCTAATCATTCCGCTGGTAGGTCGCCGAATAAATGTATAGACTTCAAAATAATGTATCTCGGACATCGATGGACAGTGGCACGAAGAGAATTCCTTAAAATCAAGAATCAGTGTATTTGTTGTCAAGAATCCAGTGTATTTGTTGTAATTCATTGATGACGAGATTTGGTTGGGCATGAACAGCTTGACAATGGTTAAATGAAATCAGAAGACGTACGGTGCAGTTACGGCCATCGAGAATGTAAGGCCACTTTGTATAATCTGGAATATCAGAAGCTCCGACTCTGCCTTGTAAACGGATGACACCCCGCGGATCTAAAATGAGGATAATCTCCTTAAATGGCTACGAGCCTTGAGGGGAACTTGCCTTTCAGTGCTTCTAGCTCTTCATGAAGGGATTCCATCTGACTCTTACGTAATATGTCTTCTTCAGCTTTGGCCAATTCTTCTGCAGATAATGGTATCAATGAAAGACGAGGTGATGATGATGACGATACTACCTGAGATGATGATGACAAATTTCGTCGTAAAATACGTGAATGATGTGTAAAATTCTCGAGCTTCAGTCCACAAGCACCCAAAAATATTTTTAAAGTCTGTGCAAAAGAAACGTTATAACAGTTTGTGTTCTTTTAAAAAATAGTGACTGAAAAAACGAGTAGCTAATAATGCTGCCTGAAGCTCTAGATACATTATGAACCCCGATTCATTACATTACACATATCTTAAACACAAACGTAGGCAAATTTACTAGTGTAATTCAATATGCTCTTTATTAAACTGGTCAAAAAGATATCAATAAGGAATAGGTACTTTAGAATTTAGAAAACTGTTTAAACCGTTGAATCACATTTGCCAAACTTTAGATTGATCATGATCTAGCAGATCGTCTCAATTCATGTTAGAATGCCAAATCTTTTGAATTAGTACTCTACCTTGAATTGTTATTGAAGAGAGAATACCTATGGATCATATAATCTCATGACGTGAGATAATAGGTAAACATATGGAACCTCTAATAAAAAAAATAACCCGAAATCTCTATCTCTATAAAAAAAAAAATTGTTATTTGAGTTTTATGGTAAACTTTTTAAAAGGTTTATGTTTTAAATATTTTAATTGTCTGTAGGTCTGCCGATAACAATCAGCCGTTGCAATTAATAAACAATCAGCCCGATTCCATAATAAACCACTAGTCTGAAACCTGCTGTTTGGGAACCTACAAGTAGTAGTATCTAAATTTTGAATAGTACGATCATGCAGAGAGCCAGATGAATGAGGGTGTTTCAATACACCAAGTGCCTCTAATCTAAACTGGCCCCTAAACAGCACGTTCAGAGACGAACTAAGAGTAGGTTCTTTATCAATAACTCTAGCATGATTAATAACTTCGACGGGTTTAGTTTGACTGTCAAAGACACCATGCAATACCCAACCTAAACTAGTAAGCGTTGCAACTGGTTGTGAACGTAATCCCGACCTAATACCACGTGATACACTAAGGTGCCAATTTTCAGCTCCAATTAATATAGTTGGTATGCCATCATATACCAATTCCTGAGATATATCTGACAAATAATCATACTTAGTGATATCAGAATACCGAACAGTTTGTGATGTCAAATTTAAATTGTCTATAGACCTAGCATTTGCAATAGTAAAAATATCCGATCCGAATTTTCCGCGTATTTTAAAATCTACATATTCAACTTCGTCCTCTCGAACCATACCGCCAACACCCTGTACACGAATATGCCCCTTAGGTCCACTGAGACCTATCCGTTTAGAAATACAGGCATCTATAAGAGTAGCAGTCGAACCATCATCTAATAAAGCCAAAGTTTCGATACTGCCTAATGGCCCTTGGACTACTACCGGAATCATTTTAAGTAAGGCACTATTTGTGTACCCAGTTGTACTACTGAAATCACGATTTGTATATGTACAATTATTTTCTAATTTTAAACTTTTACTTGGTTGAGATTGTAAAGAATTAATTGGTATAGGTACGGAACTATTTGGTTCGGTAATTTCGTTTGCAACTGTGACACATGTAGGTGAAAATTTATTTGACGTTGCTGTCATAATGGCACCGTGAAGTAAATAATTATGATATGACTTACAACCATCAATATTACATCGTTTCTTCATATTACAATTGCGCCAATTATGTTTTTTATCACCGAAACATTTAAAACAAAGTCGAGACTTTGTGACAAAATCAAATCTCTCGGCGACAGAAAGGTTTTTGAATTGTGTACAGTCTGTTATGATGTGTTTTGAAGAACAAAATATACATGAATCGGTTGAAAGAAAATTTGTGTTATTGCAGGATTCAATACGTTTTGGATGTTTAAATGGTTCAGTAGGTTTTAAGAGTGAATATTGAGGAAGTATTCCGAATTTTCTATGATTACTGGCTTCCTCGGAAAGAAACTTAGATAATATTTCTAACTTTGTACCCTGGAATTGATGTGATGCTGCATAACCTGGCCAAATGTAACGCAAGAATGGTGTTAATTTAAATAAAATAGCATTGTAAATTTCTGTTGAATAAAGATAATGTTCTTGTTTAAGGTGTTTAATTGTACAAATTGTATTTTGTATAGTACAAGAAAATGAATTTAAATCCTTTAAATCTGTTTGTAACCTAGGTAGTGAGCGAATAATAGACAACTCTTCCATAACTATAGTCTCAGGAGTGGCAAACCGTTCCTCTAAAGCTAACATAATCTCTTCTGGGTCGTCACATAACAGTAGGCGAGCAGAAACTGCGCGCGCAGCCTCACCACGTAACATGTAACGAAGACGAGTAATATTTTCGTTTGCAGAATAATTATGTTTCGTATCATTGTAGGCACGTTTAAAGGCAATCCACTCAGAAGCCCTACCGCTGAAAGGTAAAATATTAATGTCTTTGCTATGATATTTATTTCCTGTAGATAAATTTAATAAAATGTCACCCAAACGCTTTAAATCGGACTCGGTTGAAGTTTCCGGCTGTGTAACAATCTGTGTGGTCGGCGGCTGGCGACCATCATAATCACTCCGTAACTTCTGCTTGTCCTGTGGTATATTATATACTGACGTTTGATTATCCATGGGAATTGAGGCGGGACCTGTACTAAGAGGACAAGATGTTAATACATGTTGGCTAGAAATACTATTTATATCACCCTGAGTACTTTTATTTGAAATTGAATGTGTCGTATTTTCAATTGGTATCTGAGGTGGTAATTCAGGTACGTCGAAGAACTTGTCAGGTAAACTTTGAACCCAAGAACAGGTCCTAGACCTTATTACGGAAGGATTAAAGCTATTCCTTGACTCCGATTCTATCTCAGCAATTTCTGCCTCTAACCTAGCTCTTTCGGCCTGTTCCTTCAATAAACTTAATTCTTTAGCCTGAGCGAGTCTTTGGGCTTCCAGTTCCTGGGCCGCCCGCTCGGCCTTTATTTCATACAAAGTCTGGGCATGCCGGGCCTGGGCTGCCAGACGTTTAGCTCTAGATGAGGACTGTGATACAGTTTCCTTTGAACCCGATGGTTCATGATGGTGAGCAATAAGGGCAGAATTCTTAGAAATCGCCACTCGAACAACAGGGGCAGCGTCTTCGGACACCGCCGCTCGAGTAAATGGGGCAGTATTTCTATTTACTGCCGCTCTAGCCATCGATCTTGTTTCCATGACGGGAAAGGATAAGAAAAAATTAAAACAATACTTACTGGTAAATATGCGAAGGACCAATGTTACTGGAGCGGGAACACAACTACTATTTTAATAAAAACCAAAATATTAGTAAAAATGTGTATTCTTCCCAAAAGGGCTCACAGCAAGAAGTAACAAAACAATATATAATAGTCAAAAGTGACGTATAAAAATATAGATATAAAAATATAAAGTTTATAAAAAGAATGATAGACAAGCTGCCAGCAAATGTTACTGGAGCGGGAACACAACTACTATTTTAATAAAAACCAAAATATTAGCAAAAATGTGTATTCTTCCCAAAAGGGCTCACAGCAAAAAGTAACAAAACAATATGTAATAGTCAAAAGTGACGTATAAAAATATAGATATAAAAATATAAAGTTTATAAAAAGAATGATAGACAAGCTGCCAGCAACACGAGGTTCGAATCTCGCACGTCACTACACTACATATTGTTAATGCGCGACGTTGCACCGCGCAATAGCAATATGTAGTGTAAGCTGTTGTTCTCCCAAATGAATAAAAAAGTAAATAGAAAAATTTTATGATGAAATATATTACAATAATAAAATTTTGCAGGTAACAAAAGTTAAAAGAAAAGACTAATAAAATATCTTACCGTGCACAGTTCACAAATAAGAATGATTTTATGAAATGTATAAATTAGATCAAAATATATTACATTCATTAAATTTTGTATTTATATAGGCAATAAGATTTATAAAAAAACATTCAAGAATATAAAACAAAATAATAAGAAGAATAAATAAAATATTTTAAAGGCCACCATGCATAGAGAACTAAGAAAGAAGTTTTTACGAACTGCAATACGGAAGGCGGTCTCATCGCCATAAGCAATCTCTTACACACAACTTGGTTCAAAGTTATTATTTAGTATTATTTTTATAAGGGATGAATGTCATATTTCTCTGCCACTGTTCCTTGCAGTTCCTGGATATTATGTTATTGTGCACATTTTATATCCCGAGCTTTTCCAGAATAACTCTTTTCTTTGTTATAGTTTAATTTAAAATGGTCATTATCGCTTTTATACATTTTTTTAAAGAAATTTTATGACACACAAGCTTATGTCACCGTTGATGGTAAACGGTTACCGTCGCCTATAGACTTAAGTACGGTATTTCATTTGTATTCATGAATATTATTGTTTAATGTTTATATCGGTCTGGGTGTTTTCTATGTATATTGTGTATGTATTTACAAAAATATCTAAGTATTTATATCAGTTGTGTTGTTCACATAACACAAGCTCTGCTTAGCATGGGACTAGATGGCGTTGTGTTAATTGTATATACGTACTCGTGCGTTGCCATTCCAGTGACTATGCTTCGGTAGTCACTGGAATGGCATACCACCTTACTTCCAATAGTCGCAAGTTCAATTCATCACATGGTACAAACATTTGTATTCATGAATATGATTGTTTGTATCAGTCTGGGTTTTTTTTATGTATATTATGTGTGTATTTCCAAAAAAATGTATCTCTGTATTTATATCAGTTGTCTAGCACCCATAACACAAGCATTGCTTACCGTGGGACCAGATGGCTCTGTGTTAATTATTCAGGGTTATTTATTTATTTATTAGACAGTGTAAGCGGTATCGTTTTATACTATCTAAAGATATGACACAAGCTTTGCTTAGCTTGGAATATTATTATTATTCCAGAGAACTAAGGTGTGTTGACTCTAATCTTGTAATTTACTAGGTTAATCTGACCCTACAACCGAAACATAGTTCACAAAACTAGCTCCTTTGTGGGTGATATAGACTCTCAAATACCCGTACATTTTGTAGAAAATCAATAACAATGATACAATTTATTCATAACTAGCTACTCGCTTCGGCTTCGCCCGGGTGTACATGTATTATATATATAAACCTTTCTCTTGAATTACTCTATTAAAAAAAACCGATTCGAAATCCGTTGCGTAGTTTTAAAGATTTAAACATACATAGGGACAGATAGCGACAGCGACAGCGACTTTATTTTATTTATTTATTTATTTATAAAATTACATGCTCTCAGTGAGTATTACATTATAATACCAATGTACTCACCAAGGAATAAACGTATGCAATACATACATTAATAATAATAATAAGGTCATAAAAAAAATTATAAAAATAAAAACAGCAACTATACAAATTACAATAATAATCTAGAAATACACTAATACTGTGACTTGTTACCGCTCTGTGAAACTCTGTGGCAGTACAATTAAATATGTCAAGTGGAAAAATTTATACTATGTAATTATGATTTGGCCTTAATTTTTGTGAATGGTAGGTATATGTAAATAAAAACCGGAAGGGCTGGTCGATACAGATAACTAGGTAAAGGGACCAAGGGTAACTTCGAATTTATTTTACGCCCCCAAATCTCTAGAGAACAGATGGTATTTAATTTCATGGATAATATCAATGGACAGTGACATGGCATGGGAGGAGCCATTTTTGATGTTGCCCTAACCGTAATTAATTTTATACTAAATTACATTTTAGGGTAAAAAAATAATTGAGATTTACATAATATTCAACTTTATATGTAAGAGTAGGTTTATTTTGTTATTTTTAAAAGATAACGCTAGATAATTCTAAATTTAAAAATATTTTTTTATGTGACTGGCATGATATACAAGGTAGAGATGAAAAGTACGTGATGGAAAGTGATAACCGGAGTCTTTTTGCCGTCAAATTATTTTTAGTTGTAGTTCGCGTAGTTTAGGAGTTGTTTGCTTTCTAGAATATTTTTAAGTAAGAATCTTGATCATTATTTATATCTTTTTACATAAAATATACATATGTCAATGAAATATGAATACTAACTAATTACTAACTAATACATACTAATTAATACATTCTTTTCCTTTTTTTTTCTTTTCTCGTACACGTATGTATGGCTGATCTAGTAACCAAATTTTCCTATAACATTTTTTAGGTTTTCTGGAAGAAATCTCTTTTTAGAGATAAGCTCGCCCTTGTACATTACTTTTACCTTATTACTGTTATTTATTTCCTATGTGTCTGTACAATAAAGAATAAAAAATGACTTTTTGTTCGCAGGCGACGAAGATGTTGAAGTAAATTTACAGGATTACGGCGAGGACCCCGGAGATCTGCAACTCCTGCAGGATGTCGGAAAGTGAGTATGGTTGCTCCCTTTTTATTGATACTATTAAAATATATTTATTTATTTCATAGTTTAAATCAGCTGTCCGCAGCACCTTGGGATCTAGAACTGTTAATTGTTATAATTTATTTATTATCTAAAATTTAGTAAAAAATAGACTAAAATATAATAAAGTATAATTACATATAGAGCCGTTCCTTTAAATCAACCGGTAGGCTCTATGAATTCACAGTATGAAATTGTATGAGTATACCGAAGAGGATAGAGTCATTTCTGTCTCCAATCATTTTTTAGAACTGATTAAAAATTAAAGTCTTCTCCTGTAATATCTTCTAGTAGGTAGATACCTACTAGAAGATATTATATTATTACATCTATTTTTATAGAGATAGACAGAGATAGATAGACACCTACTATCAAAGTTACGAGCTTGTGAGACCCGTCTCTACCTCATTTTACCACTATAAGACTTGACCAAGGTTGCGGACCGCTGATTAAAATCATAGATAAAATATAGATGGACATGTCTATAGTTGTTAGTTTTTTATTTAACTAAGAACATAGATACTTTATTGTTTATTGTATATCCTTTTTATATAATTGTGTAGATGGAATGTCTATGTATGTATGTATAGGTGGATTATATTACAATCAAATTAAACTCCATAGTTACTATATCTCTTGAGAAATTCTTTTACAAACACTGCGACACGAGGTTTTTGTATATTAGATACATATATAAACAAAAAACGTTTGTTTCCTTAATTTATAGCATACTAACATATCTAATATATAAAAATCTTGTTGTATATTGCTTGTTACCAAAACGAATACTTATAAAATTCTTGGTGTCATATGCTAAATTTATACCTCAAGATGATAAGGGTATCCCTATCTAGAAATATTAGTACAAAAACTGACAAGATAACGTTTGCCGAGTTAGTTAATATTATATATTAACGCATACAATATTCACAATGTTATGAACACACCGACAAAGCTAATACTAGTTCTTGTAATATTATATACACGACTTGACCAAATACAATGCAATATACTGAATGCATCAACTAAATATTAGAAAATCAATGTTAGTCTATAATTGTCTTACTCAACTATATTATTAAATATCAACGAAGCGATTTTTTAGTTACTACTTCTTTTAAATTAAGTTTCGACTCTCGATGTCTTGTTTTTTAGGAATAATCTATTATATGACTGTATGTGTCAGAATAAAGACATGAAAGAGATATATATATATATTTTATGAATAATAATGGAATGGTGCACCCGCCTGCGCTAACGGTCTACGCCGGCGAGGCACCAGAGGAGGATGATAAGATGAGTATGAGGTCAGGTCAGTTAGTGACAACATCGTGACAAATTCGCCAAGAATTTATCACGACGGTTTCCAGGGGGAACCGCGTGGAGGTCAACCTTACATGGTACATTGCTTATGATCATATGGCTAGCCATATTACTAACAACCCCATTTCCCCCTAAAGATATATATTAATACATACAATATTCACAATGTTATGAACAAACAGCGAAGTCTGAGCGGAACACTAGTCCGTGTAATATATTTACACGGCTTAACCAAAAGATTTAATTAACTGTTATCTGCTGATACCATTTGTGAAATTACATAACTTGCATTGTTTACAGTGAACTGAGCTTATACCACTCAAATTAAGCAGTTTAGTAATTGCTAATTGGATGGTCATGTCTTAAGCAATGCCAGAATGTGTTGTTTTGCCATCTATTCTGTTTTCATGAGAATTAAACAAGTTATTATTATTAAAAATAATAAAAATATTTGTCTCAACGAATAAACTTATATAATTTACAACGACAAAATTAAAATATGAATTCTCTCTCTCTCTCTCTGCTCTTTTGTCATAACTTATATCCATAAATAATTACAGTAATAAATCAACTATTAACGATTAAGATAAAATTTACGAGGATGGATAACGTCGATATAGGTAAAGTAACGTAAAAAAAGTATAGTTTAAATTTTGTTACTACAAATTAGTGTCAATTTATACGTTTCCTAAAAAGTTTCTAAATAAAATTAAAAACGAGTATATATTTCTTATTGAAAAAACTGTTCAAAAGGATTCAGACATATTTCCTCTTGTCTAGCAATTAGACCCGGCTACACACAGTGCAATTATTACTGTGATATTCAGTAAAATACACAGTTACTTGCTGATAATATAAATGTCTATAGATAAAAGAGTCTTTAAGATCGGTAATAAATATTTTGTGTTAATGCATTACAAAAAAACTGTCGTCTACACATTTCTTTATGTTTTATTTATTTTAATCCAGATTACTTAATAATTATATATGTATCACTATTGACCCATATTGTATATACCTTAAAGACTAGCATATATATAAAATAATTATAATTAATATTCATCATTATTATCTTATCCCTTATTTGACTAAATTTTCGGTGTACATCTCTTTATATTACTACTAATTTAGTGATTAGTATAGATTAGATAGTGTTTGATAACAAGTGTGACTGTATAATACTCTAGCAGCATGCATTATGCACATTTGTATACCCAAGCACACTTAGGATAGCATTCGATGATATGGTTTCAGACGTTCGTCGCTGATCTACGTTTTCAGACGAGCCTGTATCCGCCGTGGGGGGAACTGCGACCACCGGCCCGGTGATTGCTGCCACTCCTCGTCCTGCAGGTGTAATCTCTGGGGGTCCAACTGCCGATGCCAGCGGATGGGCCTCTTCCAAAAGTGGGGATAAACTCCCCACATACGTCCTCTGAAGCGGCGCTCAGCTCCCGCCAGCCGACTTGATCGCCGCTCCACTGGATGCAACAACCTCAGCGTTCAACCAATGGACCTATTGCGTTCTCATTTGATTTCCTTTCGCAATTGATTTAACACCTTAATTTAAAGACTTAGCTATCTAAATTCGAAAACAGGGACCTAGATTTAGTTTGGAAATATTTTTGGACCTTTATACAAAATTAATAAATAAATTCGTTTTGAAAATTTAATTAGCTCTCGAGTTCATGATTTGGTTTCGCTCGTTAGTTCTTCTCTCTGATTGAGCCGAGTGTCCGCTTACGTGGTTGGGCAATCACCCAGCCTTATTGCCCAATCAGTACGCTTCGACAATCAGCTCGGCCAATCAGACCCCGACAACTGCCTCTAGCGATGTGTTCTTGGTGATTGCGTTTATTTTCAAATTTTAAGTTGTACCAACGGACTCTCGTCTTGGGGGCAGTTCTATTCTATTGCAATGTATGTATGTAGAGTTAAGTAAGCTAAAGTAGAAACAGTAGCTACTAAAATTGGTGGTAAACTTATGTCAATAGGATGTAGCGAATATTACAAAATAGAAAAAAAAAATATAAGTATATAACTTTTAAAAATAAATGTTCTAGTAATGTAAGTGACTAACGGTATAGAAAACTTGGTGAAAGACGCTGTAATAAGCCTTTATAAGAAACGACGCCACTTGTATTTGCGATTGGCAACTTAGATTTTTAAAATATCTATTAACATGTCATAATACATAATTCATATGGTTAAATGGAATCTTTAATGTACTCTATATGTGACTCTTGGACAGGGGGTATATGGTATTGCAGCCTAGTAGATCAACTGTACGTAGCTTCTTATATTGTATGTTCCTCAATGTGGAATATAATTGTATTATTACTAATATTGGAATATGCAAAATGATAAATTATATTAATAAATGTTTATGGACGATATTCGTGTTTTATTTGTTTCTAATGTACATTCACTGTTACTTAATGCGAATATAAGTAAATACATTATAATAATATCCTGGTTCATTCACACAGCGCCATCTAGTTACGAGCTAAGCAGAGCTTGTGATATGGATACTATACGTACGATACATACTTAGATATTTCATTCACATGTGCAATATCCAGAACATTCCAAAATGTCATTATTCATGATTACTAATATTTGTAGCGTGCGAAGAATCGAAGCTGTACATCGGAGATAAGGCGGTGTTTAAAACCGCTAGACCACCGAGGTCGGCAAAATATATGTCAATTATGAATAAAATCAAAATATAATATCTTTATTTATCCAAGTCAGTTACAGATACTTATGATAAGTCAATTTTTCTACTGAAAATACTGACAAAGTTTTAGTTACTAATAATATGTATGGAGATGAGAATTATTTATCAATAAACTCCAACAATATATAGAATTTCAACAAGAATCTTAACAAAGTAATATTTTAAAAAATTCCAAGCTATGCAAGGGTTGCTCAAAATGATAAAAAATGATCCGGAAAGTTCTTTTATTAATATTGCAAGTCTAAAATGTGGACGGTCCACAACAGATGGAGGCTTACAAATGATTGATGGAATGTCAAACTTTTTTAGGGGTTTCATAATAACAAAGTTGTCAGTGAGACCTGATATATTGCTGTTTGTATTTGAAACAGATATTTTCATATAACTGGATTGGGACGAGTATATAGCTTACCTCACCTGTTGGAGGTATCAGCAGTCGCTATATTTTTGAATAGTAATACACTGACAAAATATAATTAAAAATATAGACCCTGGACAATTGAGACTGCGCCATCTAGTCCTAAGCAAATACTTATAAAAAACATTTCATACATTAATATGTACTTTATGAAAACCAGATCAATAACATACTCATGAATACAAATATTTGTATGTATGTCGTATTTGTTTTGTTTTCTTAGCTAATGATCTACGGAACATCATCATTACATAGTATAAAAAAAGTCGCTGTCTATGACTGTCCGACCGTATGCGTGCATAAATCTTTAAAACTACGCAACGGAATTTGAAGCGTTTTTTTAATAGATAGAGTGATTCAAGAGGAAGGTTTATGTATATAATACATGTACACCCGTGCGAAGCCGGGGCGAGTAGCTAGTAATAAAGATTATGACGACGGGACCATTTGCCATGACGGCTTTGCTATCTTGCATATTAAAAAAGTAAAATTAGATTGTTCAGACCACAGATAAAATAATATTTCAGTTAAGGCTATATCATGCATTTGGTCAGCTTGAAAATATTGCAAAAAAAGGGTAACCTAGGTAATAAATTATGGAAGCCATCTGGAATTCAGACCCTAAGTGATATTTTATGTACAAAGATTAAGACATCTGAATACAAATGGCTTAGGAAATATTCTGTATACATTTAGTTTAAACATTCGTCCATTACGTCGACATGAAGGAAAATATATACAAATTTCTTCTATATATGTTTCTGTTGCTATGCAGCTAGCTTTGATAGATGATACCCGGCTTAAAAAACATTATGGCAGTGAAATTACAAATTAACTATAGGCATGATACCATATGTGCAACAATTAAAACTTCCCATCATCAAAAAAAAAAAGAACAAGTAAGTATTTTAAAAAATATGAACGAAAACTACATAAAAAAATAGCAGAAACGGACTAGCAATAAACTTTATTAGTTGCAAAAATAATTATGGACATTGAAATTTATTTTAGCTAAAATCTATATTTAAAACGGCAATAGGCCGATTTGTTTTACACATTCACAAAACGCCATCTAGTCCCAAGCTAAGCAGAGCTTGTGTTATGGGTACTAGACAACTGATATAAATACATGGATGCATTTTTTTTAAATAAATACATAATATACATAGAAAACACCCAGACCGATACAAACAATCATACTTATGAATACAAATGTTTGTACCGTGCGAGGAATCCAACCCGCGACCCGATAATAAAACGGTATGCTAAACCACTAGACCACCAAGGCTAACACTCACAAACATAGACGATAATTACCATAA
The DNA here is from genome assembly GCF_030625045.1 of Achroia grisella. NCBI lineage: Eukaryota > Metazoa > Arthropoda > Insecta > Lepidoptera > Pyralidae > Achroia > Achroia grisella. The sequence goes on from NW_026712794.1 coordinate 18,535, forward strand.
CAGTTACAAATTTACAATTCACCTGTGCAAATTAGAATTAGTTGTCAACGAACCTCTATAAATTTTTAACTAAGCAGTTCTAATCTATTGCTGAATATATTTAGTTTCCGTTGTGTCCTGCAGATAGAGAAAATTTATAGGATATGGTTTTACGTGCCCACATTTGTAATGAATACGTAACGAAAGAGGGAACTGAAGAGAGTTCAAGTAATGTTTGCTGTGACGACACGTGTAAATACTTTAGTGGGCGGTAGTTCTGTAATTTTATCATCTAAATTGAGTTTATGTGCCTGAAAAGCTTACGGCCCATATATATATATATGATACAATGTGGATTTTTTTATCAATAATACTGGAATGGTTCACGCCTAGGTATAGTCACCTCTCAAGGTGTCATCATATGCTTCTTCCTTATGCCATTTATTTGTGCTCGGCATAATATGTTTTTCTCTTCATTTCATCCCAGTCATATCATTGTTTACTCCCTTTCTTACTATATCATTTTTCACACATTCCATCCATCTCTTTTTCGACCTTCATATGCCCTTATCTTAACTATCCATAATAATTTGTAATAATTTCCTTAAAATATTACTTACTCTCCTTGAGAGTTATTTCTAAAGGAGTGTGCCATCAAATGATTTACCATTCCCGTAACGTAATAATAATCAACTAGTTGCTATTCGTGATATCGCTATTTAGCAACCTTCTTTTTTTTTTCGGACTACTCTAATGCTATTGGCCGCAGCTGGCCTTTACAGCTTTACCGGACGTCAGGGGGCGAGTGCAGATAGCATTCCAAACCCGCGGAAGGACTTATGGAGCGGCTGAAGGCCAACTCTTGCCTGTCGGATACGACTTTAGTCTGAGGGCACCACTAGGGGTTCTAACCTCGGCTCAGGCCGTCGTAATCGATCACCGTTTGAATTGGACGGGAGATCGATCGGAGGGGTCTTCTGTAGGTGGCGTCTCTTACTGAAGGTTAGTGATCATCATGCGATCTTAACTTTATCCACCGCTGTTCTGAACAGAGGTATGTTACCACCCGAACCACTACCGTTAGTCATGACGTGTAGCGCCCGCTCCGTCTTCGTAGGCCCTAGATTTTTCGTGATTGTTATGTCCAAGGTACTGCAACTTTCTATCCTTTATAGTATTAAATATAAGGCGTCCCATTGTTAACTCGGGGCATGGTTTGTTGTAATTCTTCTTCTTCTTCTTTCTTTCTTTCTTTCTTTCTTTCGTGTCAATGGTATACCTAATATGTGTTGACCAGAAGTTGGCAACTACAATGGCACAATCAGTCGCTTTGTTCAGGTCTACCTAATTTTATTGTAATTATATGTGTCTATAACTATAGACATATTAGTTTATGTAATAGTTTTTTTGTTCTGTGAGAGGAACAGTAAAGAGTTATCATTTCATTCGTGCTGAGTATCACAATTAATCCGTATCAAAATATTCTCTTCGAATATTACAAGCTTTTAATGCCGTTAAAATATTCTCTTTACAAAATACGGTATGATATTTATGCTGGGATTATAAACCTAGTGATAGGTAACTGGAGAGTTTTGGCCTAGTTGATAGACAGATACAATAGTATAGAAGATTCTTTATTCAAATAAACCTACATATAAACACTTTTGAATAGTTATAATTATTTTTTTTTATCTACCGCTCATTAGGAAATCTGGCTCATCACAAGAAGAACCAGCAAGAAACTTGCAATTTGCTCTTTTAAATAATTGTCGTAACTTTACATTTTTAAGTAGAAATGTGTGAATACAAACTATTAACTAGCGCCAATTAATTAGTAGTTACAAAATAACATTATTTTTTATTATTTACTAGCTACTCACGCCGGCTTCGCACGGGTGTACATGTATTATATATATGTAAACCTTCCTCTAGAATCACTCTATCTATTAAAAAACCGCTTCAAAATCCGTTGCGTAGTTTTAAAGACTTTAAGCATATATAGGACAGACACGACTGCGACTTTATTTTATATATACCATGTAACGATTAAAATATCATAGAACTTGTATATTGCAAGAAATCTTTGATATTATAAAAACAGTATCTTAACAATCATTTTCTAGTAACGGGCGTTCTAGATCACCTCACATCGTCCGTTGAATTATTACTTTATTTTTACTTAGCACCTAACGGTTATAGCGTAATATTTAATAGACCACTCCATAACTATAGCTTCAATGAGGCGAAGGCCAAAACACACATACATTACATTTGTTCAGAAAATAGATTAATCGATACTTTATTGAAATCAAGCTTATAACACACGTCTATAATATGGCAACTAAAGTGAAATAAATATAATCAAATAATGTCTTTCTAAAATTTCTTTAAGAGTCTATTATATGTTTATTATACCGGTACATAGCAGTATATTCATTATGCTGAGTCTAATATATAAAATTCTCGCGTCAGTGTTGGTTGCCATACTTACCGAATCGCGGATAAGATGCTTCGTAGAAGAATGACAAAAGTTATGAAATTTTATATGTATACTGGATAGGTCTGTGAACAGGTTGTCTCTATCTATATCTATTTTTATACAGCTATATGATAAGAATGGTTCACGCTAAAAAAATATAATTATTTGGACAATTTTTTTAGTTTATTGAATATATTTTTTGTGTATTATTCGGCATTAAAACATACACAAGTCTAAATTTTCACCCTTCTACCAACAACTTTTATTTTTTAACGATATTAATTTATATGGCAAAACAACAATTGCCGGCATTTGTCAGATAGTATTTTATGAAAATATGTTTTGTAAGTAAAAAATTGCAACAAGTGCAAATGCTTAAATTTTATAACTGTATATGTCAGAAACTTGCTAAACAGAAACCACGTTAGCAAAACAGAAAATAATTAATTAAAATGTACTTGTCGCTAGCAAACAGTTTGTTTGTTAACTACCCCCGTAGCGGCAACAGTAATTGAATAACGGTTATTTTAAATTAAGTAAATTTTAGTCAATTCGTTATTTTTTTATTATAGAATAGAATAGAAAATCCTGTATTCAAATAAACTTATGAGCCTTTTGAATAGTCAACACAATAAACTTGCGTATTGCTCTTTTAAATAGTCGTTGTAATTTTACGTTTTTAAATCGAAACGACAATACAAACTACCAACTAGCACTAATTTATTAGGGTCAAATATAAACTCACAATAAGATAATTCTACGTAACTGAAATGACAAACACCTGCCACCTGGCACCCAACACAGCCACCTAATACTAAAAGGTATGCATTATAAATATATATACTAGTATAGCACAACAAATATCACCAATTTTAAATTTTATAAGAAACGGATATAAGTGCAGTTATTAGTTAGAAATAAAATAATTAATTTTCATTTTCGATATAATAATATTATAATAATACTGGTGAATGGATGGTAGCGGTGAATTTTTATGATTTTCTTTAATTCCGCTACTACTAGCATGTGTGAGACCACAAATATTCAGTACGGTAATCTGACCACTATTGCCAGTAGACTGTTTCAATAGTAGTCTGGTCGCCGAACTGTCAAAACTTTCCAAACGATATCCAGTCTCTATTCAATGCCCGATGATGCCTCGTTTGGACCCTAAACACGTATTGCTAGATGGGTGTGGATCCGATAATGGTCAGAGTTTGGTCACTAGTGCGGAAGGTCGTAACGCTTCCGATAGCGTTAGTCAGGTTCACACTGAATATGTGTGGTATTACACATGCTAATTGCAACGGAGTTAAACAAAATAACACAAATCCATATAATAAAGTAATGAAATGGACTTCCGCAAAATAACATTTAGTTGAATAAAATATATAATTTCTCCATGTTTGTTTGTTAATTTGAAGTCTTTTACTATAAAATGCTGCATTGCCTGCGAGGATCTTAACCTATAACTATTTCAGACAGTACCGCGACATAAAACTAGTAACTAATAAATGTGCAGATTACACCTTGCAGAAGAAAATACTAAATATTTGTGCTGCATTCCGAATGAAAATGTAAAAATATCTGTCGAGTTTTAAACACTCAAGGCGGACAAATATTTTAATTCAACTCTAGAAATGTAATTTTATCTAGCAATTATTCTAAACATTCTCTTGTTTAGATTTAAGGGTGTTTTAGCAACGCTTGGTATCCTAAACAAACTACAGTGTACATTATTACGTTTTCTACCCTTGTTGTTTTTTGTAATTTTCTCTAATTAAATTGTTTCTACATTAAATTTACAAGTAGCTACATCATAAACCTAATGAGTCTTATTTTATAAACCGTTACACTACCGACCTTTAGAGAACTTAATTATATATATTTTGTTACCTATCAACGCTATGATCTTCGGCTGTCCATGTCACTTATGGGCGATACACAATAACAGCGCTGTGACAGTAAGCTGTCATTGCATATGCTGATTATGGAGTTAACAACGTGTGGGTATCATTCTGTATAGTTATATTGTAATTTTATAAATTCACAATATGTAGAAGAAAAAGAAGAAGAACTCGTTGACAATAAATTTCTTTTCTTTACTGTTTTATTTTTTGGTATAACTGTAATGGCAAATAAGCAGCATTTTCCATCTGGTGGTAAGTGGCTGTTAACTCTTAACGTATAAAAGTAGTAAGGTATCATATCTCTGTACCCTGTAATTTCACTGCCATACCTCACTCGTCAACTATATTCTTATTCAGTTGGCGAGAGTATTGTCAGTTGATGAGAGTCAGAAAGCGAGTTGATTTACGTAGAAGTGGGTAAGTTGGTACCTCTAAGTTCTACTTATTCAGTTGTTCATTCATTCATTTATAATTTTAGAGCTACGCTCATATCGTTCGAGTTTTTGCCACTTTCCACGATTTTCCATTATGCTCTTTAAATGGTGATACAACAAGATTCCAGTTTTGTCTTTAATCCAAAATCCAAAACCAAATCACAGCTACATCAAGTAAAGTAGCTGTGATTTGGTATCCCCCCCCTCCCTCTTTCCTTCTATTTTTCACTAAATAGAAGGAGGATAAATTTATATAAATTCATCATACCCGACGATTAATTTAAGTTATACCTACATTAAATTTACATTATAATACGAATAGCATAAAACCATGCAGATAACTTTGTACAAAGTGTACTTTGATGTAAAATAGAAATATTAGATAATAAATTTTGATATTTGATATTTATTTAAAATGTAAATTCAAAGATATTAAAGAATGACGTGCTTAGGACCTCAGACAAAAACACCGGCGCACGATGTGTGTGTGGGCGAACTGAATTAAGTTAAGTTAAATTAAGCTTTATATACGATACCATGACGATGTATTGTAACGATGTTTTATAATTCTCATGAAATGAAAATGTATAGTGCCACAAAAACAAGTCCTCTATGCAATTCTTACTGCACTTCACATGCAGATAAGTTCGTTTAATCAGTTATAGTATTTACATAGATAAAATGAGTGAGAAAATCGATCACTACAAAGGAAAGGACTCCTGAAACTCCTGAAGCGACTGCTTTCACCCCTATAATATGTATACATACCCGTTGTTCGACACAAAGCAAATGGAATGCAAACAAACGTCGCTCCATTTGAAATTTTATATCGGACGGGTTTCAATGAAATCCATTCTCGCCCACATTTTACTTGAAAGGAAAACATGCGATTTGCTCGGCATTCTATTTATATATGAGTTTGCTTTTTAACCGACTTCAAAAACAGTAGATTTGTAATACTACAATTTTTTTGAAAATCATATAGTCGTGGTAAGAAGTGGTGTGAATTTAATACACATCAAAAAACTTTGCCTATATATGTTTATGGATTATCGTATTATTTTATTAATATTATAAATGCGAAACTTTGTGAGTATATATATATATATGTTCGTTACTCTTTCACGTAAAAACTACTGTACGGATTTTGATAAAACTTTACATTAATATCAGAATAACATATGTATAAGCTATAAATTTCATGCGGGTGAAACCGCGGCTACATTATATGTATTAGAAAAATAAAATGTATCTATTAATTTATACCAGTAGTATATTAGCCATAACAAGCGCTGCTTAGCTTGGGAGTAGATGGAGCTGTGTGAATTGTTTTGAGATGTTACTATTATTTATTATAAAGCTAAAGCTTATGTAAAAAGATAACCCTTCAAATTCCTGAAGCATTGTTATCTATAGGTATCGTCAATAAATAACAAAACGTTTTAACGCTAACATTGGATAAACGGAGCGCCAATTGTAATAATAATGTGCCACAGACCACTGTTACCGAGTCGCTTCTCGAAGAGAGTCTAGAGTAATTAATTACATACTTTTTGGAGACAGATTCCAGAGCTTTGTTACAGATACAAGTCTATTGTAGTATGTCCAATCAAATGAAGAGCTATTTATCGGCCTTGGCGGTTTAGCACAGCGTTTTGCTTTCGAAGGTCGCGAGTTCGATTCCTCGCACGATACAAACATTCAATAGTATGATTGTTTGTATCAGTCTGGGTGTTTCCTATAGTATGTGTCTATGTACGAATATATATATTTTTATCAGTTATCTAGTACCCATAACACAAGCTTTTTATAGCTTAACTTGAGTCTAGATGGCGCTGTGTGAATTGTCCTGAGATTATTATTATTTATATTGCAGTTATTAAAGTTCTTACCGAGGTATACTTTATAAAAAGTCGTCTAAAGTTTCCACAATTTCATCTATACAAACGTGCATGGCAATAGTTGTTCATGTACAGGATTTGCATTTAATGTTAGACATAAATACCTATAAGTGCACAATTTGAATAAACTGGGATTTAAATAAGTTTCTTGTCAGTTCATTGATTTGATTGATTTGATATATCAACCGCTAGGGTTGAAAACAGCAGCTTGATTTTGTGTTTCGGTTGAAATGTAACATAAGTCAGTGAGGTTATTAAAGATAATAGATATAGGTATTATATAATATACTAAACATTTATACCTATTTACTATATTATAAAATACTATACATACAAACATATCATGAACATATATATAGACGTTTATAATATATATGTTACAAGCAAACTACACATGATTAAGATGATGATGATGATCATATCATCAGATTTTTGTTATGTATCTTAAATTTTAATATTTTGCTATAGCAATAAAGTTTGTTTAAAACTTTTCAGATAAATAACAGCGAAGTATTCGTTATCGTTCGGACGTCATGCGCCATTTCTACGTGTAATAGGTGGTCTGGCGAATGTTCAGACAGCTTTTACTGTAAGCACTATTAAGCTTATCTGAAATGATATAATTTTAGTGAATGAAACTTATATATTTACGAGCTTTTGCCCGCACCTTCGCTCGCATTAATTTATCCTCTTAGGGATGGAATTTATCAAAATTCATTCTTAGGGGATGCCTACGTCATTGTAGCTTTATGCATGCAAAGTCTCAGCCCGATCGGTTTAAAATTGACAAAGTTTCATACAAACTTTCTTCCCCTATTTTATCCCCTTGGGGGTAGAATTAATCAAAATCCTTTCTTACCGGATGCCTACGTCATAACATATACCTGCATGCCAAATTTCAGTTCGATCCGTCTAGTCGTTTGGGCTGTGCGTTGATAGATCACTATGTCAGTCACCTTTGAGTTATATATTAATATATATATATATATAGACTAGTAGTAGTTGATATGGGTAGATACACTGAAAACATTTTGTAAAGATAAATTTATATATAAACGAATATCTCTTTATTTCAGACAGAACATAATTTGTAACCGTCTTGGTTTTAATGTTAATTCTTAACAAACCTTACTAATATTATAAATGCGAAAGTAACTCTGTCTGTTTCTCTGACGCGATTTCACGCCAAAACTACTGAAGTGATTTAAATTAAATTTATTTACATAGATAGTCTAGAAATTGAGAAATGACATAAGCTTACATTTTAAAGCGAAAAAGGGTTGAAAGGGGAGTTGAATTTTTTTATGGAAGTATCGTCATTTTCAAAGCCAAACTAACCTGACCTCGTACTCGTCCTGTCATCTTCCACTGGTGCCCCACCAGCATATGCCGTTAGCGCAGGCGGGTGCACAATTCTATTATCATCCCATAAAAAAACATCTAGTATATATACTAATACATGTGGGATTGGTATGTAACGGAACGACTGTGTTAACTGAATGATGTATGCATGAATTGAAACATGAATGACGAGAATGGATATATAAGTGATGGGAAACGAATGAACGAGTGAGTTGAACGCTAGAACAGGGAACGGCGAATATTTCTTGCTGAATATTAGTACTTTCTCGTTATATCTGAAATTAAATTGGTAACGCGCAGAAAATCTATTATTTCGACTCCTCGGATCTACATGTATATAATTTCGGTCCGTAAATTCTTGTAAGCGGTACACATTTTCTCCAAACAAATATGTTGGACGCCGCAAATACTTCACAAAAATTGCAGGATTTTGCGAAAGTCTTCCCCCAAAACTTCTATACTTATATCATGGAAATTGTGGAATGTTTCCACAAAATATCTTTGTTGAAAAATTCTACGGCGCTTCCGAACTGAATTGCATGCCATCAAGTATTCATAAATCTACGGGAAATATTTAAAGCATTGTGCGGATGGAATAAAATTTATTTTATTTTTCTATAAAAATATTATAAACGCCACAAAGAATACAGAATCTCTTAATGATTCCTATTTTTATGTTATACAGTGTGATTCTATATACCTTTAACTAATTCATTAGAACCAACACTCACAGGCGTTGATCTAGCGGTTACCATTATAGCACACCATTTACTTCTAATGGTAGCGACTTCGACTCTCGATTGATGCTAACATTCGTATTCATGAGTATGATTATTTGTATCAGTCTGAGAATTTCCTAGTAAATTATGTATTTAAAAAAAACTCTTTTGGCTTCGCTTAGGAATTTATGACGACGTGAATATTAATATATATAATAAAATATATACGTAATTATTACTATACATTTATCATGAACAAGAAATTGTGTAAAAGTTAACCATTTCTATAATTGTAACTTAGATGCCAAGCGTACAAATGAAGCTCAGTAATTGGTTTAAAGTACAGTTTACTAAGTTGTGGATGGGTTTATACAAGTAAAAGTAGAGATTAAGTTTGTCTCACCAACTAGAAATGTTTAACTTAGATTGTGGTACATTTAGTAGGGAAAAGTCTTGTGACAATTTTTCATTGAAAGAATATATCTCAATAAAGAGGCACACCACAAATATGAATTCTATGCTTTTATTTTTTTTCTTTTAAAATCAGTAATAGAAGTTAATAGAAACTTATAAAGTTTCTATCCCAACCTCTAGTAAAAATGTCATAGAATTTCGACTTAAAGAATAAGTAACTACGATATTACACCATATTTTTCTAAATTACGACATTGAAGTTGAGAAATTTTTAAACGGCTTGAAACGACGAAAGTCTTTTACATAATTTAAGTATAATACTTAACTGTAACATTATTTTTTTATTTAATTGTAGTAATTAAATAAAAAAAATATTGTTACATTTAAATTTACATTGTTACATTTGTTACAACAAACAAGCTGACGAAAGGACAGCCGATATGAAGTGGCAACTATCACATCAACATAGACATATACTTAAACAGCACCAGAGTACTAAGATGTTATGCTTTTACCCTAAAATTTCTCTGTCATAATATCTCAATCTCCATCCGAAACGCTTATGAAGCAAGCTTCTTGGCCATTGAAATAACCGAGAAAATGTTATAAGTAAACGACTTTGTACAAAGTGTACCTCGTTAAATAAGATCTGAATATTAAATATCATCTGGATTATTTTAATATATTCGAATATTTTAAACCTCCAATTATTACTTACTTGCAGAGTGAAACTTTACCGTCCGTATCTCGACACGGTCTCAATACATATTAATATTGTAAATGTGTCTGTTAGTTTGCTACATGTTCTCTACTAACGGCTGAACAGATATTAATGCAATTTGACATGACGATAGATTATATCATGAGGATGGACATATACTATTCTTTATATCTAGTATAATTTGGAAAGATGTGTAATATAATATTAGAAATATAAAAGTATGTCTGTGATAAATAGATTTGTATCTAACCTTATGATACTGAACAAATTTTATAGAATTTGACATAAATATACATTGTATCACGAGAATGGCTATATTAGGCTATATATTTACATAGTATAAAATGAAATCACTTCCGCTCTCTGTTTGTTTACATCTTTTAAACTAAGCAACGGATTTTAATGCCGTTTTTAGCAATAGATAGAGTGATTCAAGAGGAAAGTTTATATGTATAATACTGCTAGTTTAAATACCTATAAAAAAGCAGAGGATGTTGCGAATAATAGCTAGTGTACAATAAATTTATTCATAATGTCTCTAGTATGAGCGACTCCGAAATCGGCGGTAATGTATGAAACTAGTTCTAAAAGTGAACAAAGCCAAAGCTATATGTCTATAGACAAAAATCTCTCTCTCTCTCTCTCTCTCTCTCTCTCTCTCTCTCTACACAGGTTTATAGCAGAAGTTATAAGCCTCTCACGACCCGCAGACATTATAACACACTTAAGACATGAATGTTTATAAACATTTTTTAAAACAAATCGGTTGCGCAACGGTGTTCTATGTATGGGAAAACTCTGTCTATAATATGGGATATATGATCATTATATACATATATTATACGTATGATCCATCCGAAAGAAGTAATAATAATATATCACATAGGACATTTCATACAGTGCCACCTAGTACCAAGACTCCTAAGCTAAACACAAGCTCTATTGACATTGACTTCTAAGCTAAACTAAAGTTTAGCTTAGAAGACAACCCTAGATATAAATATAGTATATGTAAAGCCAAATATACCTTTGTGTATTTTGAAATAAAATAAAATAAAGTCTAGTTTTATTTTATAAATACATACATAATATACATAGGAAACACCACAAACCATAATACTCATGAAAGTTTTGCACCTTACAAGGATTTGACCCCGGGACCATCGGAATTAAAGCGGTGTGTTAATCCACTAGACCACTCAGATCGTCATGAACAATCAAGTGGGGTGTGCTATTTATTATATTAAACAATATATCAAATCTATGATATAGAGCATTTCTATTTAACTCTACATGAAAAAAGGACCAGCAGTGTGTGATATGTAGATTCCATTTTGCAGGAAAACAAATAAATCTCGGATTTAATAAACGCAGTGGTTCTACGCCAGTTTCATTCAAATCGTGTTCCCAATTGTTTTATCTGGCCTTTTGTGCATGCAGTATAACGAAGGTACACATATATCCGTGAAGTTACCAATAATCGAAGCGTACATGTAGTAGAGCTCCCAGAAACGGTACCTACGACTACAAAGTACGACGTTTGTAACGAAATACGTTGTCGTTACTTTGGAATTACTCATGTTACTAGTTACTGTAGTTCCATTGTAATGGTAGTAACTCGTTGCACTGGTGTAACTGTAACATTGTAGGGATTTCGCGACTGTATATATACATGGTTACTATATGTATATAGTTAATGTTATTTACTCAATTAGTATAATACCTTTTATTTTTTTTAGTGTTCAACTTCCTGTAAACTCTCTACAGGAAGTGAAATTTAAAGGTAATAAAGAAGAATTGTATATTCCAGTGATGGCTGAAACGCTAACAATTATATCAAAAGTAACTAATAATGTAATGATACTGTAGTCTGTAAACCAAGTAGTTACTACTTGGTTTAGTAACTAGTACTTGTATTCCCCTTTATGGTTACTTTTACCGCTCTAATGCACATAAACAAAGCATGGAACTGAGGCTGCAAAAAGTAAAAACTGTCGTCATGACATAAAAGAAAACAAATGCACTGTAGCGGATTGATAAGGCATACGGGGGAGCGCTGCTGTTTATTCCATTCTAAAAGCAATTTCCCTGGCTTCACTCACACAGAACACGATATCTTCCGTTTGGGATGAACTTTTCTTTTTGTTAAACTGTTTCGATTACATTCTAAATCTAATGTTAGTTGTGAGCAAAAAATAGTTAATAAGTCTATATTAAGTTGTATTGTAGGAATACAAACTGTAATATAGTAAAAATAGGATAGGATAAGGTAATTAATAGTATAATTTGTATATCAGTATCGTCATTGTTAAAGTTATAAAACTTAGTTTTTAGATTGTCGAGTGAGTTGTAAGGAATTCTGTATGGAGTTTCATCATTTTTGTAGCTAGAACGATGAAACTTTTAATTTGGTTCTTATTGGGTTAGGTTATTAAATGTTTTTATATCATTATTTGGTCAAAGTCACTATTTTTCGCGGACGAAGCGCTGGTATAGCTAGACCATTATACAAACAATTAAAGCTATGTCCAAAAAGTATGGTCCATTGTATTTAGACCTATATTTATTTTAATAATTCAATTTAAAACTGGCAGCTCTTGTGGAACAATTTTAAAATTTAAATCCTGAACAGCTTTGAAAGGTGACGGCAACGAAGGTGCCGACATTCTCCCGGAAGAGTTGAAAAAGCGTTAGGGTTGTCAGAAATTAAGATAACAACATTTACTTTACAATTGAAAGAGGCTGGTTTAAACGAAGAACATTATTATTAACGTACAATGTTTATTTCACACTAACTTCTGTCCGCGGCTTCGCTCGCGTTAATTTATCCCCTTAGGGGTGGAATTTATAAAAATCCTTTCTTAGGGGATGCCTCATACGTCATAGTAGCATTATGCGTGCATATGCCTGGTCTACGGTAACCCTGGATTATTCCCTGTATGATTAATTGCAGAACACTGTATTTTTTATTCCGCATAACAGTTTACGGCAATATAAGTTTAAATAAATGTATAATGATCGTATATATACAAAGTTACAAAAGTATTTGTATATGCGCAGATCAGTTTTTTTTAATTTAACAGTAGTTAAATTAAAAGAAACTGTTATATTACAGAGCTAAAAACGTCTGTACCTAATGACCGCTAACCGTTAAATTTCGGTAACGGTAGGGAAATATATTAATATAAAAAAAAATAAGTTCATAAACGGCTAAAATGTCCTACATGAGTAAATGATTTTTAATTTGATTACATGATGTCACTTCTACATCATTATAATGTATGTAGAATGCATCTGTATGATATATAAAGGACATCCAGGTATATGCTTTGTGAAAATTATTCTGGAATAATGAATGAGATGATGATAGTAATGAATCAGGTGATAACAAGATGCTATTTATGGATATTCTTTATGGATATTGACAGGGTTTTAGTTTTTTAACTTGTTGGCCATTACAATTACCTAAAAAAATATATAAAATTATTTTATTGTATGGAGTGCTAACCCTATACCATCTAATTCTATCCGCAGAGGCGTGTACAATGTGCTATTATAAAAGCAAGAACTTTGCCATTGACTGTCGTTTGAAAAACCCGGCTTGTGTGAAACTCCCTTGTAATTTTAGAGGCTGCCTCTCCTTTTCTACTTGTTTTACACTTTATATAAAGTGCTTTTATGATACAACTTGGCTACTTTCCTGTTAAATGTAGCTTTGAATATGAGAACAGGTAAGTGAGTTTAGTTTTGAAAACATTGGATATTTTACATGCGTGTACACATATATAATTTTAAAGATATTTGATTTAAATATATTTTTTGATCTTTCAACTGTTAGCCGTCAAAATGATATTAACGCCCCATCGGTAAGACCAATTACAGGACTTCTTACAGATGAGGGGTTTGGACCCATCTATGGAACATCCATCATCTATTCCCCCCTATTTGTTAATGTTAAAATTTTAGTTTTAAATTGATTAAGACTTACCTATTTACATATGTAAATTATTTTCACATAAGTATATGTCAAAAACTCTGTTTTGTATACATTATATTGTAAATGTTTTATATAAATTTTACTATTACTTATAAATGTACAGGAATACAACGTAATGTCTAAAGGCATACTTTTGAAAATTGACTTAAGTTTAATACAGCGACTAAAAGTTACTAACGTTAAGGCGGTGCTAAGGTAACGGGATATGAAGATGATGGAGTAAGAATACCTTTCATCCTCAGGATAAGGTAACAGACTGAAGATTAGGGAACATAGTATGTTACGTCGATGTATGAGAAGGAAAATTCTAAATAAAACCTTATAAATGTAACCTATACATAAAATTTATAATTTGATTGTCTCGGTGGTCTAGTGGTTAAGCACACTGTTTTACTTCTGATGGTCGCGGGTACGCATCCGCGCGGGGTATAAACATTTGTATTCATGAGTATGATTGTTTGTATCGGTCTGGGTGTTTACTATGTATAATATGTATGTAATTACGAAAAAAACATTTATCTGTATTTGTATTAGTTATCTGGTACTGATAACATAAGTTTTAGCTAGCTTAATTTCAGTCTAGATGGCGCTGTGTGAATTGTCCAAGATTACTATTATAATTCTTTGTGTTATGATTATATATATATTGAGAAAGGAAATCTAAGTATTTATGTCTGCTGTCTAGTACCTATAACACAAGCTCTACATAGCTTGGGACTAAACGGCGCTGTGTAAATTATCCTAGGTTATTTTTATTTATGGATTTTTAGGCAAATATGAATGTTATTTGTTTGAAACTTTCAAAGTTAAAAAAACAGTCTGTAAGAATCGAAAAAACTAATAAACATCACGTAAATTATAAGATTTTAATAAGAAATAAAATAAATGATATAACTTCAGCCCATTTACTTTAAATTAATAGCCCTAAGTACTTATTTCAAATTACTTACAAGTTAAATTGCTCCGAGCGTTTCAAGCTTGAATATCGTCAGTTTGAATTATTGTAATTGTTAGTTAGGTATACTTTTAAAAGATCAGAATAATCATTATTATTTTTTTATACATTCGGTATGGAAAACAAGCTTAAGGCCCACCTGATAGTAAAAGGCGGCGACTGTCGTCTACATATATGAACAGCACTGCAACCATTACGTTAACATGTGACGAAAATTTATACCGTGCGAGGAATAGAACCCGCGACCATCAGAAATAAAGCGGTGTACTAAACCGCTAGACCACTGAGGCTGTTTTTGATTGATTTATTTATTTTTATATACCTCGAGGTATATAAAAATAATAATGGCAAATAACCTGATGACTTGAGAGAAACCGCGAGCGCAGATAATTTTATTATTTAAATTCAAAATATCTTTATTTATGTAGGTCTATTACAGACTCTTATGATATGTCAAATCTACTGTCAGTTCGGAATGATTTCAAGATGAGAAGAACTGACAAGAAACTCAGCTCGTATTCTTTTTAAATTAATGTTGTACATGTTTACAATAATACAGATTCATTATTAAATTAAAATTGGGGAGAATAGAGTGACCAGCATATGCTATTGCAAAAGCAAATAGTCTAATCAGTGTTCGCAACCCAAACAGACCAGTCTCCACAGGCAGCACCCGTTCACGAGTATGACGGATGAGCCAGCCATTATTGCACTCAACCATATTAAAGGCACAAAGTACATCGACCGGACCACGCCGCCACAAGTTTGAAGTTTATAACGAGTTTTATATTATTTACAGCATAGGCTGCAACAATCATAGTTTTCCACGTAACAATATTTGATTATATAGAGTACTTACCACAATCAGAGCATCATTATTATTCCACAACAGATATACACATAATAGAAGTCATAAATATGCAATAAGGTTATATTGAGTCAGAATTTGTTGTCATAAATACAATATTGAAACGCAACTTGATCTCACTGCAATTTTTTTACAAGATATTGCAATATTTCAAGCACGATTCTTCTAGCGATAAGACTTCCTTCGATTTGCATTTTTTAACATAGACTGTTTTATAATAAATAATAAATATATTTATTATTATTATCATAAACGCGAAAGAAAGTAATTGTGAGTATGGATAGATGTTACTCTTTCACGCAAAAACTACTAACTTATACATCAGAATATCATTGTAACCTGTAATGATAGTCGTGTACATAAATGATCATTTCTTGCGGGTTAAACCACAGGGACAGGAAGTAGAATTAAAAAATAAATTAAAAGAAACTAAATTATATCATACATTTATATATATATATAAATATCCCCTTGGGCACTTTGTGGCTCAGACGTGCCGTATAGGTAGTTTTTTGTTGATCCTTTTTCACTTGTTGATCCGGAGGCCTTTTGTTGATCTAATGCCAGATGACCATATATAAATGTTGATCCGTTTTGAGCCACAACTGTCACGACGAGTAATAATAATAATTAAGCGATTTATACACGATTTTATACAAATCCACCTTTTTGGCATACGAGCAGTTCTTGATCCAATTCAAACGGGCCAATCAGGGTGCAGCATTTGCCAAGGGCTTCCTCATTGGCACGTTTGGGCTACTACATTATGGCTACAGTAACTTAATAATGTCTAGCTAGTATTTCAAAAATAATAGTCTACCTAATCTAAATATTTATAGAAATCAGTCTGGAGTAACGTGACTCCAGATCAAACCTCAATACTTGTTATTTTTTGGATGGGAATCTTTTCTTTTGTAACAACGTTACTGAGCGAATAAAGATAAGACGCAACGGCGGATCCAGGGGGGAGCGTCATGGAGGTCATGGGAGTCATGGGGGCGTCATGACTCTCCCCCCCCCCCCCTTAGCCCAGAACTTAGGTAGACCACTAATTGAACTAAAAAATAATGAAACAGCAAATTTTTTTGCACGATCGGAGTGTTGGTGCAGTAGTATTAATTATAATTAAACATTGTTACTTAAAACATAACAGTTAAAGTACTATAACACTAAAAGCAAAATAGGTATTTTCAAAATACTTTTTCAAAATAAATTACCCTTTGAGTTTTTGTTCAAACCTCAGATATTATATTTATTTTAGGTATATCAATCAATACATAGTATAGCATAGTACAGTCTGTCTGTCTGTCTGTTTGTTCCGGCTAATCTCTGAAATAGCTGGACCGATTTTGACGGGACTTTTTTTGGCAAGTAGCTGATGTAATAAGGAGTAACTTACGCTACTGTTATTTTAGAAAAATAAATTAAAATTTCACGCGGACGAAGTCGCTGGGGCCAGCTAGTCTATAGATATACCGAGATTTAATGTTTAAGTTGCTATTATGTTATTGACAAAATTTTACTGTAATGTTACTATTACGTTATCCTACACAATTTGTATTATTTTGGATGAATAAATAAATAAATAAATAAATAAATAATAATCTATACATCTATACATTTAATAAAAATTGGAGTGTCTGTTTGTAATATTGAAAAAACCGTTTTTTACTACATGCATATGAATATATATAAGGTACATATACCAAAATAACTATTTTTATAATTTTAGTCTGTCTGTCTGTCTGTCTGTTTGTTCCGGCTAATCTCTGAAATGGCTGAACCGATTTTGACGGGACTTTTTTTGGCAGGTAGCTGATGTAATAAGGAGTAACTTAGGCTACTTTTATTTTAGAAAAATAAAGTTAAAAACCACGTGGACGAAGTCGCGGGAACAGCTAGTGTATAATATATTAGAGATACCTACGTGTTTTTTTATTGATGACTAGCTGTACACGGGATTTCGTCCGTGTTGAATTTAACTTTATTTTTCTAAAATATAAGAAGTTAAATTCCACGCGGACGAAGTCGCGTGTACAGCTAGTTGTCGGTAGTCTAGCGATTTATCTAGCACACCGCTTTGATTCCTGCTTGGTGGTCGAGGGTTCGATTCCTCGGACGCTACAAACATTTGTATTCATGAGTATGATTGTTTGTAACGGTCTGGGTGTTTTCTATGTATAGATAATATATATGTATTTACGAAAAAAAACTTTGTTAAAAACTTTGTATTTATATCAGTTGTCTAGTACCCATAACATAATCTTCAGCTAGCTTAACTTGGGTCTAGATGAAGCTGTGTGAATTGTCCTGAGATTACTATTATTACTATAATAAATCTTTTCAAATCAGCCGATGTTTATTTTTGCCATAATACGTGCTGTTACCATGTGATAATATTACGTACGTACTTATTACTGTTTTAAATGTGATGCGTTCATTATTTATATTTCCTTTGAATTAAAGACAAATGTAAGTATATATATATATACTTACATTTGCACACTTAGTTGATCCAGCCACGATCCGTAGATATTGCTGATTCCACTGTCTCTCTCTTTCTACCACTATAACGGTAGCGTGGCGGAACGGCAACATGTTGCCGTTCCGCGTTCTACCACTATCTTTGTATTCTAATATGCGATGTTGCCGTTCCGACCGAGACCATGCGTTGTTGCCAAATGTATTCGTCGATAGTAGTAGATACTTATACTCGATATATATTTTTTCAACAATTTCCTGCAATAGTGAATCCGTATCGGCATTTTTTTTAAATGCACAAAGATTTTTTGGCTCTGAATATATTTAAAAATCATTTACTTGTGTGTTGATGAATTTATATACTAGTACATGAAGTACCTAATACTTGTTTTGATTTGAATAGGTAGCGATATTATGAATTTATTATACGTAATCTAAAGATTTTGACGAAATAAAAGTAATTAGTTATCTGTTAACCTTGACTTCATGCTGGCACCAGTATTATCAGATGATGAACATACTCTTCGAAAACTTACAGCAGAAATATCGTGTTTGGACTCATTAGATAGGTCTCGATGAATAGAGTTTAAAAAACTTAAAATAAATGGTACATTAGAAATAATGTATAAAAACCCCTTACGTAAAATTCAACCACTTTAAACTTAATAATAATAATAATTAGGAAAAGAGAAAAGCTATACATGCACTGAAAGTAATTGATGCCTTCCACACAATATTTTCAGTATTAAACAACTCTGTTTGTTCAGTAAAAGTGTAAATACACTGGTAACCTTTAATCATATTTTATATGCAAACATTACATATACAAACACTAAAGTTTTATTTCAGAATAGCCAGTAGTTTTCAAGAAATAAGTCTTTGAAATTGTACGTGTAACTTATATATATACCTACTAGTTTTTTCACCATAACAAACAACACCAATATGGCCTAGTTAGTAGTTTACCTGTGTACCAATTAATAATAATAGTAATCTCAGGACAATTCATACAGCTTCATCTAGACCCAAGTTAAGCTAGCTGAAGATTATGTTATGGGTACTGATATAAATACAAAGATTTTTTTTTCGTAAATACATATATATTATCTATACATAGAAAACACCCAGACCGTTACAAACAATCATACTCATGAATACAAATGTTTGCAGCGTGCGAGGAATCGAACCCTCGACCACCAAGCAGGAATCAAAGCGGTGTGCTAGATAAATCGCTAGACTACCGACAACTAGCTGTACACGCGACTTCGTCCGCGTGGAATTTAACTTCTTATATTTTAGAAAAATAAAGTTAAATTCCACACGGACGAAATCCCGTGTACAGCTAGTCATCAATAAAAAAACACGTAGGTATCTCTAATATATTATACACTAGCTGTTCCCGCGACTTCGTCCACGTGGTTTTTAACTTTATTTTTCTAAAATAAAAGTAGCCTAAGTTACTCCTTATTACATCAGCTACCTGCCAAAAAAAGTCCCGTCAAAATCGGTCCAGCCATTTCAGAGATTAGCCGGAACAAACAGACAGACAGACAAAAATTGTAAAATATTTTATTTTGGTATATGTACCGTATTTATATTCATATGCATGTAGTAAAAAACGGTTTTTTCTATATTACAAACAGACACTCCAATTTTTATTAAATGTATAGATGTATAGATTATTATTTATTTATTTATTTATTCATCCAAAATAATACAAATTGTGTAGGATAACGTAATAGTAACATTACAGTAAAATTTTGTCAACAACATAATAGCAACTTAAACATTAAATCTCGGTATATCTATAGACTAACTGGCCCCAGCGACTTCGTCCGCGTGAAATTTTATTTTATTTTTCTAAAATAACAGTAGCGTAAGTTACTCCTTATTACATCAGCTACTTGCCAAAAAAGTCCCGTCAAAATCGGTCCAGCTATTTCAGAGATTAGCCGGAACAAACAGACAGACAGACAGACAAAACTTGTAAAATATGTTATTTTGGTGTATGTACCGTATTTATATTCATATGCAAGTAGTAAAAAACGGTTATTTCAATATTACAAACAGACACTCCAATTTTATTTACATGTATAGATGTATAGATTAAAAAAAAAGTAACAGTCATAAGGCTAGTCGTATGCCTAATATATATAATAATGTAATAAATTCATTTAAACAGAAATTGCGGGAACATTATTTAAATTTGTAACTTTTTTACTGTCCTTCTCCTTTTTTCACATCTTTCTGTTATATCCATATAGTTCTCTCTATATTTTCTGATTTTCTTACTTTCAATTTGAGACTGTACTTATAATTTGATTATCGGATCATTATGTATTTACTTATATATAATATTTATACATTTATGGGTTATATTTAGATATATATTTATGTATGTATATTGTTATTTTTTTATAGAAATGTATATTTTGCTTATCTTTATTATCTTTATAAATCTTTTTTTGACATTTCTTATTTATATTAGTGCACCGCCAATAATCTTTCGCTGCACCACTCATGGTTGCCTGGTAAATAACGCGGCAAAATATTAAGTCCGCCACATGTACAAATTTTTTTGTGCATTAAAGTTAAAGAAATAAAAAAATACAATACTGTTTAATGAAAATGCGTGTTGTCTAGTGCTTTGAGATGTATCAAAATAAGGTCAACAAAAAAGTCCGTGATGGTATATGTCTATCTCTTAAGGATAACCAACAATAACCATTTTTTATCTTTTACATTTTACGGGATTTTTTTTTATCGTATGTTTCCCTTAAAATCATGTAAACTATGTTATTATGTCATAATCTAAAGAAATAATAATATTTTATAGTGACATATCCACTATAAAATACCAAAAAGTAGCAATGTAATTCGTTACGCGCGAATCAGGTGTTATAAGGTCAAAGGTCGGTGCACCCCGCGTATTTGATAAATAGTGCTTCTCTGGATGTCTTTAAGAGAAAATGGCAGTATGTACGTGTATATGTACAAGTCCTTAAGTGTTAAGTTTTTCAAATGTACATACAGTAAAGAATAAATATTTTTAAGTACAGTACTTACGTACATTAATATAATACCTACTTTTTACTTGTATCTATTGTTATCAAAATTAAATTATAAGTTCTTAACTTGACCACGTCTATGTGACCCTCTCTTGGCGCCAAAACGAGTGAAAAAATGAACAGCATACGACGACGACGCAGTACCTATAGAGTGGAGCAACTGCTTATTCAGTTTTATTCAACTATTTAGTCCCTCCACCGTTACAATGAATGGAGGCGGATATTACAATGTACGTAGCATTGCGAATATAAAATATCTAGATTAGGTATAATAAATTCATAATTCATAGGCCGTTACGGTATCAGAGCCAAAGTCTTCTTTCTTTGTTTATGTACTGTTAGATGCGACAGCGACTTTGTTTTTATATTACTATGTAATGATTGATATACCTAAAATAAATAAAATATCTGAGGTTTGGACAAAAATTCAAAAGGTACTTAATTTTTAAAAAGTATTTTGAAAATACCTATTTTGCATTTAGTATTTGAAATACAAAACACTAAACTATTTTTGTTTTTAGAGTGACATTTCTATGAATTCACTGTCGATAGCGAGCGGTGCGATGGAAAAAGATAACCGTTTATAAAAATATAATAAATAACCCTGGACAATTAACACAGACTGATACTGAACTGATATAAATAGATATTTTTATTTTGTAAATACATATATAATATACATATAAAACACCCAGACCGATGAAAACAATCGATGACCGATGAGTACAAATGTTTGCATCGTGCGAGAAATCGAACCCGCGGCCATCGGATGTAAAGCGGTGTGACCACCGAGGCAGTCGAAATATATAAATAATCTTATGAATTTAATTTATTCTAATTTGTTTATGTGCGCGGGGTGCGGTGTACGGTGCTCCCCCTGCCTCCACCGTTGCTGGAGCTTGCATGTATGGAGCATTGCGAATATAAAATATCTAGATTAGTAAATTCATAATTGATAGACCGTTACGGTATCTATATATATTCGGATTAAAATAAGTATCGCAGTAAGGACCAGTATATAAAGTGATCAACACAATTAACTGATTTTTGAAATATATATACAGAGCCAAAAAGTCTTTGTGTATTCAAAAAATATCTAATTTGTTTGTGTGCGCGGGGTGCGGTGTACGGTGCAGGGGGACCCTGCCTCCACCGTTGCTGGAGCTTGCATGTATGGAGCATTGCGAATATAAAATATCTACATTAGTAAATTAATAAAGTCATAATTGATAGACCGTTACGGTATCTATATATATTCGGATGAAAGTAAGTATCGCAGTAAGGACGAGTATATAAAGTGATCAACATAATTAATTGATTTTTGGAATATATTCAGAGCCAAAAAGTCTTTGTGTATACCAAAAATTTAGCCGTTCGGAGCCATTCAGTCACGAATTATTAGTAAAAAAAGTGTCGAGTATATCGTACTATCGACGAATATATATGGCCACATCGCAAAATAGAATGCGACGTTGCCATACCGCCTGAGATATACGCGATAGGAGTCAAGTTATATATGGAATCGGCAAGTGTTTAGGTTGTGGCGTGATCAACAAAGTGCCCAAAGAGGTGTTATATATATATATATATATATATATATATATATGTAGGATTTGAAACTTGGCGGTATGAACGAATGGGAACGAATGAGTATGAATGAATGGAAACAGAGGAGCAAATGGATAGAAACGAAAGAGTGAATGGATGGAGAAAGGAATGAATGGAAAAAGAGGATGGGCATCGCTCTCTTCCTCGTAGACTGCCATATAGTTAGGTCGTTTCATGTATCATAGTAAATGTTTTTTTTTGTAATTTAAATAAAAGGAGTTCTATAAAATAATCATCCTGTTATTCGCGAATCCTCATTCCCACAATTTTGGGGGCTCGTCCGGGATAGAGGATCAAAGATTACTTGGATGTTAACGGATTTTTATGGAAGACGGAAGTACCCGAATTGCGGCGCGGTACAGACGGTGACGCGGACGAAGAATACGAATGTCGAGGTGGACACGTCGTATTTAAAGATTATATTAAATTACAAAAAGAATGTCTAAAGACGAAAATAAGATGGAACGTGCATTTCGCGAGGCGGCGTGGCATCCAGTTGAAACTTTACCGGTATTCAACGGGACCGATAAGACTATAACGGCGGCGAGGTGGGCGCAGGAGATAGAAGAGAACGCGGAAATATTTGGTTGGAGTGCTACACAGCAATTAATTTTGGCGAGGAGATCGTTAGCCGGAAACGCATTACTATGGTTAAAGTCGGAGAAACCATTCAAAACTTATGACGACTTAAAATGTGCTATTATGAAGGAGTTTCCTGATAGCATAAATTTGAAAGAGCTGCACGAAATCTTATCCAACAGGAAAAAAGGAAAAAACGAAAGTTGTTATGAATATATGCTAATAATGAAGGAGTTGGGCAAGCGCGGCAAGTTACCTGATTATTGTGTTATTCAGTACATAACAGACGGTATTATAGATGATGAGATAAACAAGGTCATGTTGTACGGGGTCACTACCTATGCCTCGTTAAAAGAAAAATTAGTGATATACGAATCCATGAAGAAAAAGATGTACGTAACTACAAGGGAAAGAAAACCCATAGTAACGAAAGAGCATTACAGAGACAGCAGAAAATGCTACAAATGTGGTGAAAATGGTCATATTGCGACAACATGTTCGAAAGGAGTTAAGTGTTACAAATGTCATTCATACGGCCATATTTCGTCGAACTGCAGAGCTGCATTTGTCGAAAGAAATTCAAATACGATTGGGAATGACAATAAGTGCATCTCAATCACTTCACCTACGACGGGAGCGGAAGACCGACCGGAACGACGATCAATGTGTGTGAACGGTGTGAACATAGACGCGAACATAGAAAATGGCGACGTGCGTAGTGGCAGCAATGTTGACAGTGGTGACAGATGTCATTCGCTCGGGAACTGTCAATTTGAAACCGTCATGAATACGAAGCGAAATAGTTCAATCAAAACATTGGAGATAAATGGCGTAATAATCGAATGTTTAATTGATTCGGGGAGTGACGTAAATCTGGTGTCGGCAGATGTATTTTTCGAACTAAATGTGAGTGCCTATAATAAAGAAAAGATAGTGTTGCACGGACTGGGATTGTCGACTGTTTACTCTATAGGAAAATTTCAAACAGTACTAAAAATTGATGATTGTTATTTTGAATTATTGTTTTATATTGTACCAACAAATGCAATGCCTTACAAAGTGATCCTAGGTCAACCATTTTTGGAAAATGCGGTAGTTATTTTCGATAAAGGTGTGGTAAATGTAGTTTCGAGGAATGTGCATTGTTTGTTTACAGATGACAAACCGGTTAGTTATGTACCAAATCCTCAGATTATGGAGACAGCTCAGCTTATAGTGGATCAATATAAGCCCTTACAAACCAAGGAGGCACCATTTGAAATGCAGATTATCCTGAACGACGATGTGCCGGTGGCACAGCGGCCGCGTAGACTAGCCTATAAGGAACAAGAAGCAGTTGATAAACAAATTGGTGAGTGGTTACAAAATGGTATTATTAAACCTAGCTTTTCAGAGTATGCAAGCCCATTAGTATTAGTTAGAAAAAAAGATGGTAGTATAAGAGTCTGTGTTGATTACCGTAAAATAAATAAAAAAATTGTTAGGGATGAGTTTCCTCTACCAATCATTGAAGATCATTTAGATAAGCTTTCTGGATACACGATTTTTAGTAAATTGGATCTCAAAGACGTTTTTTTTCATCTCAAAATAAATAGTAACTGTACAAAGTATACATCTTTTGTGACACAGAATGGTCAATATGAGTTTATGAGAGCACCTTTTGGTTTGTCCATATGTCCGAATTATTTCACACGTTTTATCACTATTATTTTCAGAGAGCTTATAGCAAAGGGGTTTCTATTAATTTTTATTGACGACTTAATAATATTATCAAACACATATGATGAAGCCATAGATCGACTTCGTGAAGTTTTAAAATTAGCTTCTGAATATGGATTACATATAAATTGGAGAAAAAGTGACTTATTGACTAAAAAGGTGGAATATCTTGGTTATGAAATTGAAAATGGAGAAATAAAACCGTGTAGAGACAAAGTTGAAGCAGTTTTAAAGTATCCGCAACCTAAGTCGGTAAAACAGATTCAAAGTTTCATTGGATTGACATCCTATTTTAGAAAATTTATTGAAGGGTATGCTTCTATAGCACGACCATTAACAGACTTATTAAAGAAGAATAATGATTTTATTTTCAGTGAAAAACAGGAGATTGCATTCAAATTGTTAAAGAAGTTGTTGTCTGAAAATCCAGTATTAAAATTATATAACCCAGGACTCGATACCGAATTGCATACAGATGCATCTATCATGGCTTATTCAGCAATATTATTTCAAAAGGATTCTAATGATGGGAGTTTACACCCTGTGTACTACCTAAGTCGTAAAACCTCAGATGCAGAGCAGAAATACACAAGTTATGAGCTGGAGGCATTAGCCATAATAGAGGGTGTTAAAAAATTCAGGAAATATTTACTTGGCATAAAATTTAAGATTGTTACTGATTGCTTAGCATTTGAAATGACATTAAAAAAGAAGGATTTATCAACTAGAGTTGCAAGATGGGTATTGTTATTACAAGAGTATGATTATGAGGTGGAGCATAGAAAAGGGAATCAGATGCGGCATGTTGATGCTCTTAGTCGCAATCCTTATGTTACTGTTGTTACCAGAGGGTTACATGATCAAATCAGGAGAGCACAGGAACTAGATGAGGGTATAAAGGCGATTTCAGATATAATTAAGGAGAGGCCTTACAAAGATTATTATGAACAGAATGGAATCATATACAAGGGTGATCAAGGACAAATACTTATTCCCAAGGGATTAGAAATGGAAATTATTAAAACAATTCACTCGAATGGTCATTTTGGCAAGAAAAAGATGTTAGAAATGTTAAATGTAGATTATTATATAAAAGATTTATCTTCTAAAATAGATAACTTCCTTGTAACCTGCGTACCATGTTTGTTGGCAACGAAGAAAGAAGGAAAACAAGAAGGTTTTCTTAATTCCATAGAGAAGGGCATTATCCCACTTAGTACATTGCATATTGATCACATAGGACCACTCTCAGAGACTTCAAAATTGTATAATTATATTTTAACAATTGTAGACGCATTTACAAAGTTTGTTTGGCTCTTTCCAGTGAAGACAACTACTACTAAGGAGACATTAAGTAAGTTACTTATTCATCAGCAGACTTTTGGAAACCCAGATCGAATTATATCAGATAGAGGAACGGCTTTTACTAGCAAGGAGTTTGATGACTATTGTAAAGATGAGAATATCCAACATATTGTTATCACCACTGGAGTACCCAGAGGAAATGGGCAGGTAGAAAGGATTCATCGTACTTTGGTGTCAGTCTTAACGAAACTGTGCATAGAGGATAAAAGTCAGTGGTATAAGCATGTGAGTAGAGTTCAAAGGGCTCTAAATAGTACTTATCAAAGAAGTATAGGAACCAGTCCTTATGAGTTAATGGTGGGTGTAAAAATGAAACAAAAAGAGGATTTAAATATTTTTAGTTTATTACTAGAAGAAAGTAGAGACGAATTTGTGACAAATAGAGAAGAAACGAGAGAACAGGCTAAGATACAAATTTTAAAAGTACAAGATGAAAATCGGCGAAATTATAACAAAAAACGCAAGGAAAGCCTTAAACATAATATTGGTGACTATGTAGTAATCAAGAGAACCCAATTTGGTACTAATATGAAATTAAAGCAAAGGTATTTAGGACCTTATAAAGTTGTTAAAGTCAATGGCAGAGACCGCTATGATGTACTGAAGGTCGATATTGCTTCTGAGGGACCTATGAGGACGTCCACTTCAGCAGACTATATGAAGAGGTGGCCAGAGGTTAGTTCTTGAAACTCATTTACTTACCAAATTATTGTAATTTTCAAATTAAGTTGATGGCTGACCTTGTGAGGCATTAGTATTAGCTTATGGTGAAGATAAAGGATTATTTGATTGTACCTATTTTAGTACTTAGTTTATATTGTATTTGATTATAGGAGTATAGGTACTGTACCAGTTGTATTTTTTTTTCTTTGTGTATTATTATTATTTTTTGTACTGTGTAATATGTTAAAGTTGTGTAACTATGTTATAAGAAGGGTCATGTTTTAATTTAAGGTGTTTAGTTGTATTTTCATTCTATATTTTGCTTTAGTGTGTAGTAGGTGTGTATGAAAAGAGTGTGTTAGAAGAATTGTAGAGTGAAAGACGGACCCTGAGGTCAGGCTCCAATGCAGGATGGCCGAGTTGTAGGATTTGAAACTTGGCGGTATGAACGAATGGGAACGAATGAGTATGAATGAATGGAAACAGAGGAGCAAATGGATAGAAACGAAAGAGTGAATGGATGGAGAAAGGAATGAATGGAAAAAGAGGATGGGCATCGCTCTCTTCCTCGTAGACTGCCATATAGTTAGGTCGTTTCATGTATCATAGTAAATGTTTTTTTTTGTAATTTAAATAAAAGGAGTTCTATAAAATAATCATCCTGTTATTCGCGAATCCTCATTCCCACATATATATATATACATACACACATAAAAAATATATTAAGATAAAACATACTGTACTGTACTGTATATAGAACAGAAATTTTGTCAATATTAGTACGTAATGTCTCTCTAACCCACTGTATCTATTTATTTTAACGAAGTGTACATCGTACAAACTAAAACCTGTATTGGTGTGAATAGGTAATACCTCTATCTTCTTTATTATAGCCACAAAGCATCCTGCTCTGTAAGCTGTAAGTTACTCCATTGAAATTACAGAGCATAAAGAAGTAGTATAAAATGACTGAAGCAGAATAAAAACACTAGGAATCAAAATTATAAAGCAAGAAGATGAAGCGTAAGATGACTGAAGCGGAATGAAAACACCAGAAATGAACCACGATGGTTTCCAGGACAGCTTGGAGGTCGATCTCAAATGGTACATTGGTAGCAATAAAGTCACTGATTTCCATTACTAAAAATCCCCTCCCCAACCCTAACCAGAGTGTATATAATTATGATTAATTGTGATAGCTGTAAATTTTGAGTACCACATAAAAAAACAAACGTAAAGCATTTAGGCTGAAGATAATTAATATTAAAAGCCTTTGACGCTACTACTGAAGAAGTTCAAGCGTTGTTATCCTCTTAAATCATTGGTTCTCAACCTGAAATATGTTGTAAATATAAACATTCCAAATATCATAAAAGTAGAACATTATGACTCACGACTCGAGAGACTACAGCATGGGGTTTTTCAAGAAGGGTATATTAAAAATTCTTAAAGGTTGGCGACACGTGACACCCCTGATATTTCAGGTGTCCATAGACTATTGTAACTATTTACCATCAGATGGGCGTAGGTGGCAAACAAGCATACGTGTTTGCCACCTACGTATTATAAAAAAACTTAATTCTC
Source organism: Achroia grisella (assembly GCF_030625045.1). NCBI lineage: Eukaryota > Metazoa > Arthropoda > Insecta > Lepidoptera > Pyralidae > Achroia > Achroia grisella. Next base: position 47,341 of record NW_026712794.1, read on the forward strand.
TATTCAATTATTCATTTACGTAGATATTATTATATTCTCTTTACACCTATGTGTATATACTTTTAATATTATTTTGTAAATGTTTACTAAATATAAATCCATGAGTTATTAGACAATGTATAATATAAATAAAGAATTTATTGACATGTTGATGTGATGTTTTCAGGTTAGTTTTATTTTAGAAGACACTTATGGTAAATCAAAGTCTATGTTAGTTCAGAGTATAGTTTAGAGCCAAGAAAAACTGAATGAATCTCAACTCAACGTATTTCAATTAGAATTGATACAAATACAAAATTTAAAATTAAATAAGGTATAATGTAATTACTACAAGAATATGCTAGTATTTTTGTTAGGTTTTTAAATTAACTGTATCATAAATTAACAAATAATATTTCATTTGGTATATTTCATCATGACCTATTATTGGACATATTGTCTCTAATAGATAAGAGATTACTTTATGTAAATTAATTACGATAAGGCCGCTTTTCGTTAAACACATTTATAGAAAGTTCTTTTATTAATTATGTTTTTGCTCAATAAAGATAAATATTATTACTGCAGGTTTATAGTGGATATGATGAGGCCGTTATTATTTTGTATCGAGTATTCGTCTGGTATAAGCAGCAGCAAGAAAGAAGGAGGCGAAAAGATAAGACCAGGTGGAGACCTTTATGCACATATTTATTTTGATGAAATAAAACAACAACGAGAAAGAGATTCTCGAATTACAAGCTTCTTATATTCTTGTTCCGTCGTAACTAGGCAACAGTGTTGCCGCGCTTTAATAGTAAATTTACCATCAGATGGGCCGTAAGCTTATTTACCACCATCGTAGTATAAAAAAGAAGAAAAATCGCCAGAGTTCTCATATTTTTTTCCCACTTACCACAAAGATTGAGAAACTATATCCCAAATTAATGAAAGCAGTTCTCAACGTCCCCGGCAGTTGTTACGGTTTACAATAGCGCCCCGGAATATCGTTACGAATGAATGATACTTAAGCAAAAGTGTTATATTCATTGACAAACAGTTAATTGAAGAGTCACACAAAGAGTTTCCACCATTTCGTCATTGTAACTCGTCAGTGACTGAACAGAAGTCATTCTCATATAGCGTTCATTGAAGACAATAAGAAATAAATAACCCTGGACAATTAACATAACGCCATCTAGACCCACGGTAAGCAGAGCTTATGTTATGGGTACTAGACAACTGATATATCAATACTTAGATATTTTTTTTGTAAATACATAAATAATATATATAGAAAACACACAGACCTATACAAACAATCGTATTCACGAATACAAACCGACCGTGGAGGGAGGGAGGGTTTGGACCGTGCGAGGAATCGAACCCGAGACCATCCGTAAAGCCGTATGCTAAACCGCTAGAACAACAAGACCATCGATACAATAATAATACTAAATATATTATTATTATATGATAATAATAAATATATTATTATTATATGATAATAATAATATATTTTTCATCCAATTTTTACATTTTACATTATTCCCTGATACCATTTCGCTTCTCTTACAATTTACTTAGTGTTAGAATTACAAATAACCGAAAACATGTCCAAGTTACGGAACCATTAACGGTTTCGTACGCGTCACAAACACGTACTTTTTGTTAATTGTTGCGTAAAGTCTAATTACTGCTAGATACGCTTCAATGACAAAATAAACTCACAAGCCGCCCAATGGTAAGTGAACACCGTCACATATAAGGTGGAAGGGCATTGTTAATAATATAGACTAATGAACTTATTGTTAGCAATGTACAATGTCAGTTTGTGAACCTCCAAACCATCGTGAAAATTCATGGTGAATTTGTGATGATGGGCTAACTGATTTGACCTCCTCATCTTATCATTTTGCTATACCTGTTAGCTGAGTTGGCATACCTAATTTCATTAACTTCAAATCTAAACATGGTTTACAGGGCCAGAAGCTGCTTGGCAGCAGAATTTGAAAAAATCAAGGCGCAGTACCTACGTACATAGCGTAGCCTTAAGCTAAAAAGCTGCACATAATGATATAAATTTGTCACGTTAATCTTATGTCGAACTGTGTGTTGGCCTATACTAGTGTATTTACATTTATATATTGACCTCGGTGGCCTAGCGGATTTACTTTCCGATGGTCGCGGATCCATCACTCGCAGAGTACAATTACAGTACAATTGTATTCATGAGTATGATTGTTTGTATTGGGCTGATGAAATGGTGCACCCGCCTGCGCTAACAGTTTACGCTGGCGGGGCACCAGTGGAAGATGATAAGATGAGTATGAGGTCAGGTCAGTTAGCCCATCGTGATAAATTCATCTGGAATTTATCACGATGGTTTCCAGGGGGAACCGCGTGGAGGTCAACCTGACATGGTACATTGCTAGCAATGGGGTCGAGAGTTCACATTACTAACAATCCCCCCCTTTCCCCCCTCCCTATATATATTATGTATACATTTACAAAAAAATATCTAAAGTATTTATATCGGTTGTTTAGTACCCCTAATACAATATCAGCTGAACTAGATGGCGTTGTGTGTGATGGAATTCTCTAGAGTTATTATTATTATTATAAAAGTATAATTGTATGTGATTAGTAACGACCAAATAAACAATCTTTTAACAATGCCTATATCAGTAAATTCCTTCAGCGGTACTTCTATTGATCTCCATAATCTATGTAGTACTTCTTCTTGTTTCCTCACTGTGATTAAGTGTTTACTTTGTATGTTTGCGGATTGGAGTTCTGGCATCGGGCAAAATTTAATGCTGGCGCGATTCGGACGAAAGTTTAACACGAGTTCGCGAAAACGAAATCTTGATTCTTTATGATCTTGGTAGTTTAGTATAGTGATTCAATATTTTTCTTATGCTATTAAAAAAGTTGACAGCTCGTATGATGGTATGGGTTTTTATGGATGACAATGAACCCGCCTGCGCCAGCGGTCTACGTTGGCAGGGCACAAATGGGGGATGATAAAATGAGCATGAAGTCAGATCAGTTAGCCGATCAGGATAAATTCACCATGAATGTATCACGATGGTTTCTAGGGATAACCGCATGGAGGTCAGCCTGGTACAAGGTACATTACTAGCAATTTACCATGTCAAGTCAATCATGATCATGTTATTAGTCTATATTACTAACAATTCTCCTTCCCCTGATGGTATGAGTTTGCTTTGCTTTTAACTTTGATTTTACCTAAATGTCGTTTGGCTAAAGTTAGTAATTCATTTTATGGCAATTGCGTAAGGTTTTACAATAAAATACCAGTCTGTTATAAATCTGCTAGAAAAAAGATTTAAATGTCAAATAAAACAGTTTCTTTGCAAAAAAAGGTTACTATAAAATTTAAGAATTCGTTAACGATAATAATGTTTTTAATAGTTATTAAAAAGAGCAACACACAAGTTTCTTGCTCATTCTTCTTGTGATGAACCTGTATTCCGAATGAGTGGTAGAATTAAAATATGACTATTCAAAAGCTTGTAATGTGTTTATTTGAATAACGATTATTTCTATTTCTATTTCTTTGCTATATGTACTATATTTGAGATCACTTGGCCTAAATAGGTCAAGTGATATCAAATATTTCATTGCCTACATTCTCCTATATGTACCTACTAAATTTATACTTATAACTGTTAATATTATATAATTTAATATAGTTATTGAGTATTTAGTATATGTTCTACCGGCAAAATTTTCACACACTTTCCCTTCAATAATATTAGTAAGTAAAATAATCAATAAGTCGGCCGTATACCGACATACACTCTGTAACTAAATTTCAAACTTCTATATAAGTTAGACGCAAGAATGTTTGGAATAGAATAGCCACCTTTCCCTCTTGGGGCTAAATCACGGACAAAATAACATAAACATTTTTAAAAGTTCCAATATTATATACGCAGAATCTATGTATAGGCCGGTAGTAACTATAATATTTCTTCACCACAGTTCCTAGATGCGGTAATAAGAGACATTATTAAGTATTGTCATCGTGGTGAGTAACTTTATATACGCTACATTTCGTTAGGTATATTTGAACCCAAACCATGATGGGGAACGCGCCTACCACCGTATCTCGGATTAAGTTTGTCTATTATTTGTAACTAGATCTATGTGTGTATAATTTAGTAACCAAAAATGTCATGAACAGTTTCCACTTGCGTCGCTAGATGGCGTTACTAAGCAATTTTAAGATTTTTTTGGTGATTTTATATGATCAAACGGAATGTTTGTATCGGTGATTCGATTCTATCTGGTTCTATGCCGTTAGGTTCTAGAAAGAATATACCAACCACCTGTAGCTATGTTGTGTTTCATATATTGAACATATATTTAGTACATCCTTGATCTTAGTGTGAACACGTAGTTGTTCAATGTGTATTATAGTCGCCATTTTTGATCATAATTTATCTTCTCATATGATCCTGGGAAATACCTGAAAATCAGTACTTTGCTGCTCTAGGATACAAATTGTATCATACAATACACTGAGGTGCTGCCTTTTTTACCCAAAGGCGACGCACTCACTACGTTATTCACACCTTTTTTTGTACTTATATTCTATTTTGTTAACTGACCTATGTAGTTATGTACTTTTTTCTTTATATACCTAGTGTGTGTGCCGTTTATTGCAAATAATAGTCTTATCTTATTTAAAAAACCACTTACAGAATGCGCACTGACTGAAAAGTTTAGACTCTGTAATATATGCAATCCGCTAACTTATTTATGAAACTGATTTTTGCAAGTAAAGCTGGTACAAGTTACAAGAACGCCATAAAACGAGACTCAATAACCATAAAGTAGAAGTACTCTAAAACTTCATGAAGTAAGGAATCAGTGATGTAGGATACCAAAAGTATATTCGTGCGTTATAAGAAAATATTCAATCTGATTGAAGAAAATCGTTGAAGTTGAAATCGAAACTCTTATTCCGGTGACAGATATAAGTTAAAGCAAACTTCATTTCAACAGCTTTACTTTGACGATATGAAAAAAGTTTTAAAATAATAAAAAAAAAATGTGGAAATGTGAAAATTTCTCATATATTCCTATTGTGCATATTGTGAATTGTTTTCTTAATTCTTTATTACATAATAAAAAGTATAAAACAGACGAGCTTAACACCTTATGGAATTATCTACCAGCTAATATTTAGGTTGAACTAGCAAACTTTTTAGAGCACTCATGATGAAAAACTGTGAGAATATATATTATATAAATAACTAAATACACATAATTAAGTTATATAAATATAACCGGCCTCGGTGGCGTAGCGGTTTAGCACCCCGCCTTACTTCCGATGGTCGCAGATTTGATTCCTCGCACGGCACAATAATCTGTATTCATGAGTATGATTTTCTTTTTTTTAGAGGATGATAATGGAATGGTGCATCGCCTGCGCTGATGGTTTACGCTGGCGGGGCACCAGTGGAGGATGATAGGATGAACATGAAGTCAGATCAGTTAGCCCATCGTGACAGATTCACTAGGAATTTCTCACGATGGTTTCCAGGGGGAACCGCGTGGAGATCGACCTGACATGGTACATTGCTAGCAATGGGGTCATTAGTCCACATTACTAACAATCCCCTTCCCCCCCATGAGTATGATTTGTTTGTATCGGTTTGGGTATTTTCTATGTGTGTACAGTTATCTAGTACCCAAAACACAAGCGTTAGCTAGCTTAACTTGGGTCTAGATAGCGCTGTGTGAATTGTTCTGAGATTATTATTATTATAATATAGATTAAAATTAAATGTTTATACTTATTATTTCATATATACTACACCTTAGGATTAATATCAAAGCGCCGAAATGTTAAAGTCATGCAAACGAATACATTTACCACAGAATTGAAAGTTGTTTTACGTTTAACTTTTTAATTATGCATTACCTTTAGTTGCTTTGGTTAGTAGCTTGAACGGGAATAAGCCAAGTAACAAACTCAAACAACAGCTACGGAACTCACCCGATCCTTATCCGACTCGTTCTTGGTGGTTACTTTTGGATCCCACAGTGACAGGAGAGTAAAGAAAGTTCTCCATCTGCTTTCGTGGTGACTTACAAAGTTCCTAAGCAAACATTTTAATTCCTTTACGAGAGTTGCCAAAGTTGTCTTAACAAAGGACGTGGCTCAGAAGTTATGTGTTCCTAAATAGTTACTAATGGAGAGTTAGTTTTCTTCTGACTTGTGTGATGTTCCTGATATATACAAATGTAGTGGACAATGTTTTATTTGTTATACATAATCGTATATTTTATATTTCTGACTGTCTCACCATTCTACCCGTAAGGCAGGAGTTGGTCATCAGCAGTTCCATAAGTCCTTCTGCGTGTTTGGAGTGCAATCTGCACTCGCCCTCTAGTCTGGTGAAGTTGTAAAGGCCAGCTGCGACCAACAGCGTTAGAATAAAAAAAGTGTCACTGGTAAAAAAATACCAACAATATCTATAATTATGGAAATTATATTTGTGTTCTATATTCGCCTCCAAAATATTCTCAGCGAAATGTAATCATGTCAAATATCGTTCTCACTTCAACACGTCTACCATTGACAATGTCTAGGGGCATTAACTTTATCTGTGAAATGAAGGTGATGTTATGGAAATACGTCTGAGCAGGGCGCCTTTTATTGGTACTTTTGGGATTATAATAATTAAACACTCTTCGAACGTTACTCAGTCGGCCATTCATCCAAGAATGAAGACGTCAAGACAGAACTGTTTTTTATTGAATTTTTACAATAGATAACAATATTCCACAGACATATATATTTCGGATACTTTTCACTTTAACTTAACAGATGTGTATAGTGGAGGAATATTGTTATATTTGTAATCATTACATAGTATAAAACGACAATCGCTGTCGCTGTCTGTCTGTCCCTATGTATGCTTAAATCTTTAAAACTACGCTACGTATTTTGAAGCGATTTTTTAATAAATAGAGTGATTCAAGAGGAAGGTTTTTATATATAATACATGTACACCCATGCGAAGCCGGGGCGAGAAGCTAGTTATAATAATAAAATAAAAAAATATAAACAATCCTTTGTACACTTGATATATTCAATAGTGATCCCGCGCAATGTTTGGGAAGAATCAGTATAAATTTATAAAAGGAAACAAAATATTATCCAAATCTATCCTTGACGTTCTACGATGAGCTGTCAGTTCTTTCTTTTGCCGTTTCAGTACCAAGAAATATATTTTAAAGTGTTTTTGAAATTCATTTGAATAGTGATTAGGTTTCTATACTATTTTATTTACCAAATACTAAATTAACTCACAACTCCTGAAATTTAATGGCTCCAGGCCATAAATTTTTATGACACACTGTACTGTTTAGGTAACTTTCCCACATGAAGGTGATGTTGTTATTTACTTTTTATGCGTCAACAGCGAGCAAAAGTGGGCTTTTAGTTTTATGACTTCTTGAATGTACGATGCAAGCTTGCGATAAAATTTAATAAAGTTAGTAAACCATCCTAATTTACAAATATATATTTATAAACTCTATAGCACCAAACATCTTATTATAGAAATATACTTAAAATTCAAATTCAAAATAACTTTATTCATGTAGGTCTATTACAGACAAGAGTCTGTAATAGACCTATCATAAGAATGATATGTCAAATCAACCATCAGTTCGGAATGATTTCGAGATGGGAAGAATTGACAAGAAACTCAGCTCTTAAACTTTTCAAATAAATGATGTACATGTTTACAATAATACAGATTAATTTTTTAATTCAAATTTTGGAGAATAGAGTGACCCCAGCATGTGCTATTGCAAAAACAAGTTGTCAAACCTGAGTTCGTAATCTGGACAGACCCAATAAATTATTCTTATTCTTACTTTTATTTTCTTCATGCATGTTCCACAGAATCAAATGAGAATGTAGTCATAATATGCGATCAATAATATATTTCGTATTACATCACGGTTCACAAGTAGAGCTCGATTTCACGTCCTAATTCATTCTATCAATAATCACATTACCGATACATATACATACATGTATATATATATATACATTACAATTATATCTAAGCAGTAATTGCTCAATAATTGAGTAGTGTGGAGTATTAATAATGCTACTCAGCCAGGGCGGGATTATCCAGTGAGGCGACTGCGTAGGAGCCCCGACCTAATCGCACGCAAAAAATGAATTAAGAATGTTTCAAAAGGTGAAAATATAATTGGAAAATTTGTGTCTAATTGAGACACAAATTTTCCAATTATATTATATACATATATTGTAATATTAATTTTTGTACACAGAGAGCAATCCCATCCATATATAATCACGCATGTTTTACATATAAAGAATTTTGAATGCACTATTCAGAACGAACTAAAAATATTAATACGTTACACAGTTAAACAACACCTTTGACCTTTACTCATATCCATTCAACAATTTGAAAAAAGCTGATGATTTTTATATAGTTCAAAAGCCCTATTTAAAAAAATATATATTACATTATATATAAACAATTGTATTAATAATATTATAGAGATATTATTAATATTGGTCAGGGCCCTGAGAACTGCATTGCCTAGGGACCCCGATGTGATTAATCCGGCTCTTCATGTAATGCACTTGCGGTCAGAGTATAATGAAGTGAGAGCAGATTCTAATTGTAATGATAATTTACTAATGATATAATCAAACAAACATAACGAGTATTTTTTGTATTCAGACTGTCGACTCACTTCGTGGTAGTTGATAACTGTTACCTACTTGCGTATGTCCACGGACGTAGCAAAATGTAGTGTGATGCTGTGGATCGCTCATGTCACGTCAACCCTGAAGACTAAGATATGCGTATTCTAGTTATTTTTAAACTTTCGTGTTTAATAAACATTACTTATATTATTAACCGGGTCTTAATTAGTAATTAGAGTCAACTCGTGACCACGGCTAGTACCTAGTCGAAACGTAGAGAGAGGTAAATACCTTTGTTTGCCATAAAATTATTCAAGTTAAGACCCGGTTGATAATAGAAATAATGTATATGCATCTTCGTTTATGTGTTACACTATCATATCTACGAAACACTACATACCAAAGCTGTCTTTGTGTGTTTGTGTGTATGCTTTACGCATGTGTATGTGTAACTTTTTTTTTAAACTCCAGACGGAAATAGAGGGAAGCTATATATTTGACGTGTCCGCGTGTCTGGCTGTCTAGCTGTAACATAGTAGCTCCTAAACGAATGGTCCTATTGTGACTCTGTCTAACTGCGGCGTAGCCTTACAGTAGCTCGAAAAAAAATACTATCACTATATACCGACGATCTCGGTGGTCTAGCGGTCTAACACACCGCTTTACGTCCGATGGTCGCGGGTTCGATTCCTCGCTCGGCACAAACATTTGCATTCATGATTATGATTGTTTGTATCTGTCTAGGTGTTTTCTATGTATAATATGTATGTATTTACAAAAAAATAATATCTATGTATATGTATCAGTTAACTAGTACCCATAACACAAGCTCTAGATAGCTTAACTTGGGTCTAGATGCCGCTGTGTGAATTGTCCTGAGATTATTATTATTATTATTATTATATACTTAAAATAAATTACTTAATGACTTTTTGAGTAAACAGAATCAGTAGTAATTCAGTAGTAGCTTTATCTAAAGTGCATTGCATTAGTTTTAGTATATTTAGCTATATTTAACATGTATTTATATAAATTTATTATAGTTCTCGCTAATAAAACCCCACAAATCTTTCTGATTATACTCAGAATTTCAAATCAGCAAGGTTTTTTTTAGTAGAGGGGTTTTAGTAGTAGGTTAGCTGGGAGAGAATGCTGTTGCTCGAAAAACTCGCCTGTTGTACAAAAGTGTTTTTTGTTCAATAAAGAATAAATAAATAAATATTCTGAAGCAATTTACAATACAGACAGATATCGCTCTGCAAATACTCTAATAATGAGTTCTATTACTAGCATTTTTAATTTCATCATTATTTAAATCAAATATAATATACATTTTCCTTTCGTTTTTTTTAGTAAACAGGAAAATTTTTATCTCTAACATCGGCAATTTAAAAGCCATATATGAATAACAGCATTGTCTATTGTCTGATATCAACCTCTCGGCTCTTTCACCCGTGAATATTGTTTATGATATCATTTTATATATACGGAGTGACGTCGATGGGAATCGAATAAAATCACCATAATTGAAGCAGATGTATTTTTATCAATGATTTTATTGTTGTAGCAGTAATAATAATAATAATAATTAGGGCAAACTATCCAGCTAGGTAGGTCCAATTTCGAGAAAGAGGTCAATCGCCGAATCCAACTCGGATGGGCAGCGTTTGGGTAGCTCCAGCAAGGTTGACCGACGATCTGATCAACATAGCTGGAAGGCGTTGGATGCGAGCAGTGCAGGACCGATTGTAGTGGAGATCTTTGTTCAACTAATAATTGTAGATGTATAAATAACCTCTGGACAATAATAAAACATAAAAACACAACACAGCGCCATCCCACGGTAAGAAGAGCTTGTGTTTTGGGTAGGTACTAGACAACTGATATAAATACTTTACTTAGAATTTATTTTTGTAAATACATACATAATATACATACCGATACAAACAATTATACTCATAAATAGAAATATATGCACAATAGTCCGAAAAAAAGGAACAAAAGATGTCTGCCACTCTGGAACTATTAAAAAATTAAAGAGAGCCGAAGTGTTTTATTTATCACTTTGATAAAAACCACATATTGCCACTCCGGATAAATGGAAAAAAATAATAAAAAGCGCTAAAGTGCTTATTTTTTTATCACTTAGATAAAAAAATAAGCACTTCCGATAATCCAAAGTAAAGAATGTACTCCATATACGAATCCATCTTAAACACATATTCCTCAAATTAAATGAGACACTTAGTTCAAAGGAAGATAAACCAGTTGCCACAGCTCCACCGCGTGTACCGAATCTAAATTATCTCCTTTCCTTAGACTTGACGTCAATAAGACACTCCCCTTGAATAAGTAAACAGGTTCAGATATAAAAAAGTCACTTTCACAGACATGTAATTATTATTTATTGTAATCGATACTTCCATACTAATAATGGAAAAAAGGTAAATGTGTCTGTCTGTGTGTAATTTTTTTACGAATACACCGCTAAAAGGATTTTAGTTAATTGTATGTGAAAATAGATTGTGTCATGAGCAAGCTATCACGTATCTAAAAAAGGCAGACAAAATCACGGGATATAGGTATCCTTTATGAGCAAAAACATGATATATGTAAATACTGGGCTATTAATTGTTGATTTGTATTTAGTATGTTTGTATTTGTGTATAAATATTATATGTGTACTAGCTGTACACGTGACTTCGTCCGCGTGGAATTTAACTTTATTTTTCTAAAATAAAAGTAGCCTAAGTTACTCTTTATTACATCAGCTACCTGCCAAAAAAAGTCCCGTCAAAATCGGTCCAGCAATTTCAGAGATTAGCCGGAACAAACAGACAGATAGACAGACAGACAAAAATTGGAAAAAATGTTATTTTGGTGTATGTACCGATTTATATTCATATGCAAGTATTAAAAAACGATTATTTCAATATTACAAACAGATACTCCAATTTTAACTCCAATATGTATAGATTATTATTTGCTTTTTATAATATATTAGGTATTTTTATTCAAGTATGTATGTATTTGTATATATATGCATATATATATATATATATATATATATTTTAATTTACGAATTTTATTCTATTTGTACCTTCCTTTTTCTACTTTTATTTCATGTTATTTACTTAAATGCGCCGCCCACTAATCACTGTTTGCCTTATGATCGACTGGTAGAAAATGCCTTATGGTGTTAAGTCCGTCATATGCACCTTTATCTTTTGTATTTCTGCATCAAAGTTTTAATAAATAAATAAATAATTGAAATTGTAAAACATGTATCTATTGTTAGGAGGGAATTGTTAATAATGGGGAATAGTGGCCAGTTACTACCAATGTAGGTTCCCTCTGGAAACCGATAGACCCATGGACCTTATCCTTATCTTACCATCTACTACCGGAACCCCACTAACTTTAGCACTACCTGACTCATTAATAAAAATACTAACATGCGGGTTTTTTAATTAATAGGTATAGGTAATTAATAGGTAAATATCATAAATTTATTTAAATTAGTTAAAATATTATTATGTGTATATAGTTATATACACATACATTTGTATGTGTATATAACTATATACACATACATTTAAATTTATGATACTTAGGACAACAACAATTATTAATATATACACTGTGATATACAAAAATATAATCATTACATAGTTTAGAACAAAGTCGGTGTCGCTGTCTGTCCCTATGTATGCTTAAATCTTTAAAACTACCAACGGATTTTGAAGCGGATTTTTTAATACATAGAGTGATTTAAGAGGAAGGTTTATATATATAATACATTACTTCTCCTTTCAAAGCTAAATTACGGGTTCATTTTCTTCGCAATGTGCAATTATAATTAAATTTCTGATTCTTCTTGTTTATCTGTTTCTTTTCCGCTCTATTTAACTTATCTTCTGCCTCATGCATGGGAAATTTTCCTGTATCTAAATATGTGATCCAAGTATGTATTTGTGTATATATATACTAGCTTTTGCCCGCGGCTTCACGCACGCGTAGTTGTAAGTATTATTATGAAATAGATGCAGTTTTTGTGGCTTTACTTTTGTTTAGCGTTTGTAAAAATTTAGGGCCTACAATATCTAAGAAGATTTATACAAACTTTCATCCCCTATTTTATCCCCTTAGGGGTGGAATTTATCAAAATCCTTGCTCAGGGGATGCCTACGTCATAGTAGCTTTATGCATGCAAAATCTCAGCCCGATCGGTTTAAAATTAACAAAATTTCATAAAAACTTTCATCCCCTATTTTAGCCCTTTGGGGGATAGAATTAATCAAAATCCTTTCTTAGCGGATGCCTAAGTCATAACATCTACCTGCATGCCAAATTTCAGCCCGATCCGTCCAGTGGTTTGGGCTGTGCATTGATAGATCACTATGTCAGTCACCTTTGAGTTATATATATATATTTATTATGTGTGTAAGTATGTATGTCTAATAATATGTATTATTGTAAAGTTACCACGTAAGTATTTGTACTATAATGCGGTGCTTACTAACTTCTCAGTTTACCTTATGGTTGACTGGTAGAAAACGCCCTTAGGTGTTAAGTTCGCCATATATACATTTATATATTGTATAAATAAATAAATAAATAACTGTATACCCGTGCGAAGCCGGGGCGAGTAGCTAGTTTTATTATAAATCATGTAACATGTAAATCTTATATTATAATCTCGTACATGTATATTGCAGCGTTTAGACTGCATTTGAATGTAAATTGCTGTAGAACTAGTCTACGAGTGGTAATCGAAAATCGTCGTCTAGTTTTCAATATTAAATTACAGCAATGAAATATAACTGTACTCGTATTCCATTTGAAGCTTCAGTACAGATATATTGGAAATTGTATTCCCGAACGTAAGAAATTCAATTCTCAGATATTTTATACCGGTTGTGGATCAATTTCCGAACATCTGTGGAGCTTACAAGCCGAATAAAGGCTTCGAAATCAATATTAGAATATGCTAAACTGTAGTCATCTGTACTCATTCAGACATGCTCGTGGGCACAACATTTTGTGGGTTGTGCGTATATTAACATACACACATAGGTCATTCTGAAATAATGGAAAAATACAACAATGCAAAAATTAATATTCTGTATGTACGGTATTTATTTAAAAATTCGAATTTCGTAAACTTTTTTGAACTTACTATGTTTTCGTCTTTTGATTCCATTTCTTGGACTTCATCAGGATGTATATTGTATTATTTATATTGTATTTATATAACTATGTTCGCTAACTATGGCCCTCATGAATAAGCTCAAAGTATCAAAGAGAGCGATGGAGAGCTATATGCTCGGAGTTTCTCTGCGTGATCGAATCAGAAATGAGGAGATCCGCAGAAGAACCAGAGTGACCGACGTAGCCTGAAGAATTGCAAAACTAAAGTGGCAATGGCAGGGCACATAGCTCATAGGACAGATCACCGTTGGAGCAGTAAAGTCCTTGAGCGACGACCACGGACCGGAAGATGCAGCGTGGGAGGGCCACCACCAAGGTGGACCGACGATCTGGTCAAGATCGCTGGAAGGCATTGGATGTGAGCAGCGCAGGACCGATCGTCGTGGAAACCTTTATTCAGGGAAGTTTGGGAAGCCTTTCTTCAGCAGTGAATGTCTTCCGGGCTGAGATGATGATGATGATGATGATAATTATATATAGAAGTATTAGTATAAAATTTACATGAGTTTTAAAATTAACATAGTGTAATAATATTTTAAAAATATATCATGATATTTTTAATTTATCCATACATCCAAATCATATTTACGACTCGATTTTTAAATATTTTTAAGTACATACAACAAAATCTTACATATTTTTAATATTACTAGTTATTCTGTTGTGTATCAAAAATATGTACCAATATACTTCACGGATACCAATTTAATTGTCTCTAATAGCGGTGATCAATATCTCATATGGCAAATCAAACACGAATATGAGAGTCAACAAATATTTGTTCTCCGTACAAATAGTCCTCGGCCATCAACCTCAAGTACCCTCTAGTTATAAATATGATGAGCAAATACGTAACTTGTGTATATATCTCGATTTATTTCCGAAAACAATTCTTTGGGGAGACCAGTATTGGAATGTAATGTTTACAACTTTTATAACAATAATAATAACCTAGGCTCCATGATTACAGTAATCGCAGTGCATTTGTCCTCTATTAAATCATTACTACAGAGTTAAGTATTATAAGAGTTACGAACACTGATTAGACTATTTGCTCTTGCAATAACATATTCTGGTGGTCACTCTATTCTCCCAAATTTGAATTTAAAAATTAATCTGTATTATTGTAAATATTTGTAACATTTATTTGAACAGATTACGTGTTAATTTTTGTCAGTTCTTCTCTTCGAAATCATTCCGAACTAATAGTTGATTTGACATATCATAAGAGTATCCCTATATGAATAAAAATATTTTGTTCTTGAAAAAGAAGGAAAACAATATAAAAAACTGAAGGAAGTATAGATGTAAAATTAAGTACTAAATAGCAAAATACTTATTTTGATCAAACAATTGACATTAAACAAAGATGAGCTAAGGTTTTGATAGAATTTTCAGTAATACCATTATACACAAGGTTTTGCATTCACTGATAGCCAATCCTGAAATTGGTGTCATATTTGTCAATAAAATCCTTGTCAATAAATTAATACTTATACAAAAAAATAATTGAAACGATAAATCTGCTATATATTTGCAAATTCATGCAATAGAATGACATCAGCTATGTATTGCAACAATAAATACTGTTTATGAAGTTGGTAATGAGAGGTCCATGCTTAAGTAGCACGCGCGACCCCATTGTGCTTACCCAGCAAATCCCACGGGATGTTGGGATGCTTAAAACATCCGAGAGTTTGCGTGAGCTAACATCACAGAACTAAAAGAGCGTAGAAGAGACAAACAAATCTTTCTTAGTAAACTCGGGTTTACTAAAGAAAAATGTATTTTTCCATATTCCAGGAAGTCTTCAGGCAAGGAGCAAAGATGTTAGTTTATAGTTAAAATTGAAAAAGTTGTAAAGAAGAATGAAATATGGAGCAACTACATGAGAAGTGTACATAAAAATTAAACGAATAGAATGCATATATATTCTTTATTACACTTTGAATATTATTTTGAATTTAAGTTAGGTTTATTATCATCCCATAGTTTCAAAGGATGCTTCTGGTATTAAGTTCGCATTATTTCCCATGTTTTTTTTACAGAATAGTTATTTTAGTAAATAAATATTTACTACAAAATTATTTGTGTTAGGACCAGATTAACTTTATTAATAATTAGTATTCTAACTGAATTTCGACGTGGTATACAATTATGACTATACAATTA